>NW_008825613.1:1736856-1739526 GCF_000699105.1 Pygoscelis adeliae
TGCCTGCTGCCACCCCCGTGTCGCGGAGGTGCTGTCGTGTGTCGTCGTCGTGTCCCCCCAACCCCGGCGCGGGGAGCCCCTGCCTGCTCCGGAGCAAAGCGGGACTGCCGCTTATCTCTGGCTATGTTGATTTTTCGGCTCACACAGCAAATATGCGTGTCCTGCCGTGACTCGTGTCTAGAGCACTTTTAATTTTTGATTTGGTAACTCGTCTTGAATTGCTAATATAATCGTGGCAGGCCTGTCGCTTTACTTGGGTTGCTTCAGTCTGTGCGGCAGGAGAGGCGAAGCCTGTGTCCTCTGCCCTGATTTTCATACGTTCAGTAAGGCAGAGCTCGTGCTCGGTTGCAGTACGATGCAGCAAGGTTCTCTACGACAAGAGGTGGCAATTGCTTCTTCCAAATTAAAAAATGCCTCTTTTACTAATGCGATGCGTGAACCGCCCTTTGGCATACTCTCAGATACAGTAAACACAAGGATGTGTTACAAATGAGAGCACATTGGGTCTTGTCGAGGAGGATTGTGAGGACTGTAATTCTGGAATATGTAATTAGTATGCAATTACAACTAATGAGTCAAACCATAGAGAAGCATTGCTAGTGTATAGTTTTGGTGGCCTTTCAAACAGATGTGCTGTAGTGGCAGCAGGCAGATGTTTAGCTTTGAATGCCTTGCAGAGGTAATGGTATGTAGGGGCTGTGCTGTGGGCATCGTCTTTCTCTGTGGTGGAGAAAGATCATTACTGTATTTGAGAGGTTTTAGAGCAAGAACCTCGCTTAAAAGTTGGAACTGTCCTAGGAAGAATGAATATTGACAGTAGTATTCAGAGCTAGACTTATCTCTATAGAGAGAGTGCTTTCTGTTCTGCAACAGGGTCAGGGTGAAATTTATTGGTTTTTGGAGCAATTACACTTGTGTCATAGCAAGTGCTACAAATAAATCCAGTTCTTGGGCAGGATCAAAACCGAGAACAGCTGTAACTAGTGCAGAGCTCGTGCTATTGCATTGAGCCTTGGCCTAAAATTTTGGTGGCTTTAGAATGGCCTGAAAGGTTCTTGACTTTAGCAGATGGCTGCTGAGCTTTTAGTTAAAAAGCAGCAGCTCTAATACATAATTCCTGTATTCTGTTTGTGGTACTGATAAAATACAATTTTAGGCTTGCGTTTTTAAACGTTTGCACTTGGTCGCTTTGTTGGCCTATGACTAGGGCAGCTGTAACGCTGACATAGGCCAGCGCAGCACTTACTGCTGACTTAACGGCAGAATTCTGAGTTACAATTTTTGGTCCTCTGAGTGGTGGGTTTGCCGGGAAATAAGGGGTTATGAAAGGAGTTAAGTGGTGGCAGAATGATGAGGTTTTGGCTTCGCAGTTTGGTGTTTGATATCTTTGCCCAGATGTGCCGGTGATAGGGAGAGCTTTTTTTGACCTAAACAGTTAAAAACTAGTGATATGCTCCCGGCAAGAAAATTGGTGGATGTTGAACCTGGATTTTCTTGCTCAGGGTTGCTAATGATATGCCAAATGGAGTTTATTGCTTATTTTTTACTTTTTTGTCTTGTTAATTTTATACTTAGAATTTTGCATTAGAAGTAGGTCACTGAACACTGGGCTTAGGCTAGTTTTTCTAAAACAAGTAGCTAGCTGCAATTCTGTAATGAAATTTATAGAAAAGGTATTTTTTCCATGATTGCAAAACTATCTTTGGAAGAAGCTTATACTCAGTACTTTTTTTTTTTTGTAGCTGTGCATTTTGAACAGATAATTAATGAATGAAGACTGCTGCCTGTACAGTATAATGGCTTTGCTTGAAGGCTGATGTCGCTGCAGAAGTGAAAGGTTAATTTTTTATCACTTTGTGCAGACTTCTTGGAGATGTGCTTTTTGCAGGGCTTTGATGGAATTGTTGTTCATCATACCTGGTAGCTGGAAAATAACCTATTTATTTCTTACACGCGTAGACAGAGGACGGAGCTGGGAGTTACCTCTCCAACCATGCAATGTTAGATGAAGAAAGAGAAAACTTGAAACCGAAGTGAGCTGTTCGGGAAGGCATGTGGTGCATGGTAGGAGGACCGGGGTTTAAGTTCTCAAAGGTACTTCTCACTGCGTGCTAGAGCTTAAAACTTTGAGACCGAAACAAGCTACCATCTGCATTTCTGCTGTTGGTTAGCTTTGCTTCCCTGTGCACCCATATCTGTAGGAGTGTCCTCTGTTACAGATTACTGGTTATTTCGGGGTAGCTGCTTCTGTCAAGCTGAAAGAGAAAGATTGACATGAGTTGGGTAGCCCAGTGATTTGGGCATTTAGCCGGGATGTGGGAAATGGAGGTGTAAATTCCTCCTGCAGTAAATAATTCTGTACAAGTAGTTCAGTGGTAGTGGCTCCAAAATACTCAGTAGCTGGTGGTTACTACCTGGGCTTTGGGAAGTGGAGAATAAAATGAATCTACAGTGAATCCAGGTGAGGTGTCTGATCTCCAGCCTATATTCTGTGGTCTGTCTTTTCTTCTACCCATCTTTGAGGGAGGGTTTGTGTCTTGGTGTCCCAGGTGGACAAAGACTTGCAGTCTTTGTATTTTGGTCACGGCTGATTCTCCCAAGGCATTGCACGGAACACCTGAGTGCCAAAAGGCAGGCTGGGTTAGGCACTGGAGTGCCAAAGTCCCCTTT
>NW_008825613.1:1739576-1787260 GCF_000699105.1 Pygoscelis adeliae
GTTGGGCTGTGTCAAATCCTTTTAAAACTGGCACTGATGTATGTGTGGTACAGTACATCATGCTTGGGACTTTCAGTTCCTGATGAGTTGATTAAGAATTCTTCTGTGGATAATGTAGGATTTTAGGAAAAGGAAATAGTGACTTCTCAAAATCACTAGCTTTACGTACACAATATGAGAATAGTCCGATGTGCTAATTATGAAACAAGTGTCTTTAAAAAAACATATTGATACTACTTTTCATGTAATCAAATGTTCTTTCTGAACAGTCTTTTTATGCACCTCTTGAAAAAAAAAATTGAAACTAGAAGAGGAAAGGGTTTTAAAAGTGGAGACATTAAATCAGCTTTTTAATACTTTAATTCAGATATTGTATTTATTCCTGATTTATTTGGGTTTCTATTTAATTTTTGTAATACTGGATACCTTTTTGTGCAAATGGTTGAGAAGGAAAGTTTGGATTAATGGCTTTCTTCTAAGATGGCTGCATTTCTTTGATGCAATGACTAGTATATTTTCTGAGGCACTATAATCTTTGGTATTTATGAAATTGTGCAGCTTGGTTGTTGACCATTTTACTGCAGGGAACAGTGAAGAGTGAATGCTTGCATGCAAGGCTTGCACATTGCATTGATTGCCTGTGTCTTAAGAGGTCCGTGTGTAACTGAGTTTTAGCAAGTGGCTTAACTGTTTGAGACTAAAGTGGAAAAAATCGTGTAACTGCTTCTTGTGCCTATTATAGCTTTGGTTAAACTTTGTCTCGTATTTCCAGGCCTTCTGTTACACAGGAAAATGGCCATCTAGCCTGAGCATAGGGTAGAGCATGCCTACCCTGATGCTTAATTGAAGCATGTGTAGCTCGTGACCTACATATTCATATAAACTGCAGCAATATTCAGTAAAGATTAGATGTTGGGTGCAGTTTATTCACAAGTCTCACATGTAGTTTGTCTCATATAATGAAAGGCAGGGAATGCTAAAATTGCGAGTGGAAGCTGCTTAGAATATCATACTGCTTTATGCTATTTGCCGTCCTAAAGTTCTTTGCATTTTTAATGAAATTTTAAATTATGTGACTTCACTCAAAATGGCTCAGCATCCAGGAAAAAAATAAGTTAGTGGCATGAGGTACATACTGCATTTAAAAATAGAGCCCGAGTTGGAAATGCCATTAATTTAAAATATTTGGTTTCATTTTAAAATTGAAGTTTGTTAGATGTTTTGTAGCAAGTTTTTTTTGCACACAAGTGCAGTAAGGACTGGGAGGGTTTAGCAGAAACTAGAAGAAACCAACTGGCAATGCATTTTATTGGTGGAAAAGTATTTCTTTGTTCCGAAGTAAACCATGTTACTTAGCAGTGTTAAGAGCCCGACAGACTTGTTTTGCTTCTGCAGCCTGGAACAATCTTGGGTTTTGGACAAGAAGATTAGTGCCAGTTTTGCTCTGAATTCATCTAAGGAGTCTGAATAGACAGCAGTAAAACGGTACTGGCTGGGGACTTCCCAGAGTTTGATTCAGTTACCTGCTTGCTGTAGGATGTATTTGATCCTGGGGAAATTGGTCTTTCTGCACTTACCAAGGATAAAGGTTTTTGAATTGTCCAGATGGAGAAAGCAAGGTGGTGATAGATGCAAGTGTGTTCATGCATTTTTCTCTTCTGGGGTTAGAGACGTGCTGGATCACTTACTTTTCCTCACAACCTAAAAAAAAACCCCTTTGACATATTGCCATAGTACGTGCATATTTGTGGATAGCGTTGTTTGACAGCTGAAGCCTACACACAAAACCCCCACCATTTGAGCAAGTGCTCTGTTGTGCAGCCCTCGCTGCATCCATTCAAAGTAACTCCAGCCCCTTTCTGCCCTGCTTTTTGACTGCAGTTGCTCGGAAAGGGACTTAAAAGATGCTTGACAAATTACAGCTCATCTCGTTGTGCTTGCTTAAATGTAGTACAGGCTTCCTAATGAATGACTTGATCTTGCATCATCAGAAATTTTTAATCAATGTGCAGCGTTGCTGAAGACTGTTTGCACAAGCTAAACATGAAGTTAAAAAATAACTGCCTGTGCACACTTTTAAATCGACAAAAGCTGCAAACTGATTCTTGGTTTCATGTAGCTCTGCTGTTAAAGTTATGGCTGTATGTTCTTTTCAAGGTGGAGAAAGAAATGAGTACAGCTAATGTGGACACTTTATAAAATATGGTGACTTTTTAGGAAAAAGACAACTGAAGCTAACCTTCATTGACATCTGTTTGTAAGCTTAGTTAAGTGTGTGTAATTTTCAGAACATCCAAAGCTTTGCCGTTAAACATTAAGAGGGTAATGCTGAATAAAATGCAAGCTTTACGAAGACTGGTACTGGTTTTGAGCATTTCTTTTTTAAGGAAAAATCCAAGTTTATCTTCATTATCTCTTACAATAAGACTGATGAGGTGTTGGCACTTGAGGCCCTTGAGAAATTATCTTTGTTGAGGCTGGTCACTGACTTCAGTGAGGATGGTTAGGTCAGTGTTGAGGACTTATGAAAATCCCACCCATTAAGCTCTTGGTTTAGCTCTTGGTGTAATTGGTTGGCCATGCATCAACACTGGGTCTGACTTGAGTCTTGAAGAAGGTTGATGAATTTTGAAAGTGCATCTTTCTAGGAACTTGTGCTAGTTGGGAATGCCTTTCTGTCCTCAAGATAATTACATGTGACTTCCACTGACTTCGTGAGATGGTTACGGCATGTTTAGGGAAAGGATATAGCCTTGAGTGTGGAGCTTATGCAACACTTGAAATGGCTATTATTGCCACAGTATAATACATGCAGAAAGATTAGTTGGCTCTTGATGGCTGCTAGGCTGGTGATCAGCAGATTTCTTTGGGACAAAAATGTGTTTTTCCTGTGCTATCCAGTGCTACACTTAATACATCTCATTTAAGGACATTTTTTTTTGTTACCAAAAGGTTTTGAGGTACAGTGACTGCTGTAGAGAAAACCAGTATTTGCTAAACGACGTGTTAAAACACTGTAGAGGAGTACAGAATTTTCTAATTTTCTTCCAGAAGAGAGGTGACTGTATTTTCCGTTTTCTTCCTTGTAGGATGGTTTGGACACTTAAATCCTCTTTGTGTGTTGATAGCATTTGTTCAGTAATAATGTGACTGAAATAATGTGTTTTATTAACACATTATGTTAAAACCCCCTGTGTTAAAAATGTAAAGCCATGCCAAAACTAAACTTCAAAATGTAATAACTACAAAGTTGAAATTTTATATATAAAGTTTCTGTCTACCAAGTTGCTTTTGCCAGTTGTGAATCTCTGAGTAGTTTCTTAAATGAATTTATATTTTTAATGGATTAATGTTGTTGCCACATTAATGCTGCATAAGCTGACAAATTATACCCCTGGTACCTTAGCCTAGAGTCTTCCCTTACAACGTGTTTAAACAAGAAAATGGTTCTTGTATAATGATTTAAGGGACAATACTTGTGTTCTGACAAACTGGAAGAAAAGGGAGGGAATAGGTAGTTGAGCTGTCAAATCCCTTAATTATATTACAGACCAAAGTTGCTATCATTAGTCATAACTAACTCCCTTTTAAAGCCCACTTCCTTTCTAGTTTGAGTACTCAGCAAGTAATGTGCAACTCGGAGCTGCACGTGATTTGTATTCATTTACTATGCCTAATGTAGGGTGGATATTGAAGGTTAATTATTGCATAGCTTTTTCAGAGGGGTAAATGGGATATAGCCTGGAGTTGTGAGTAGTGGTTGCTGGATATGCCTGATGCCTCATCTTTAATACTAGGGTAGTTGTGGGCTCCTTTGATTTGGCACTTCTGTGAAGGTTTTTGGGATTAAAGCTGTGCATGTTTGTGCATTCGTGTGAGTTATTGGGATGGTGATTTCCGGATTGTAAGAAGGGAATTTATTTGAAAAATATGGGAACATTCATAAGTGCCCCTGTAGAACAGCATCTCTTCTGAAACACGAATGCTTTGTTGGTGGTTGACTCTACTTTGGGTTCAGAGATTGCTGTTAGTTTTTGAATGTGTCTTAGTCCCAGATTGATATTTCAGATGTAAACAAATCCTTGTTCCAGTTTCTAATTCAAGCTAGCATCCTCTTTGCTCCTATCTGTCATCTGCCTCGTTTACCGTCTTGCCTATGAGGCCTCGAAAAAAGAAGTTTTGTATAATGGAAGTAAATAATCATGCAATTAGGCCATGTATCGTGCTGCGCAAATCTAGGTTATCTTAGTAACGATTTTTAGGCAATATAGTTAAAGTAGTGGGCTCTGTGATTCAAATGGTAATTGACTGTGCAGCCAAAAAATGAAACTCAACTGCTCTGTGTTTGGGATGATGACTATTGCAAAAGCTGGCATTGTTCCCTTTAAAGATGAAGTCCCAGCTTCACAGCCCTAACATGCAGCAGTGCATAAAAACTGCTTAATATCCATTTTTTTGTAGTGAAGTGCTTAAGAAATGTCTTTATAAACTTATTTCTGCCTTTGTGGAGCTGTAGTATAATAGCTTTTAATTGCATGATTAATTTTCTTAGAGGCCTCTGTTTAATTCATTGCATTGCCTGGATATATATCAGGCTAGAATTGAAGTAGTTGTGCATTTTCTATTCTTTAATTTCTTGTGTGGGTGAGTTAGAGAAGTAATGTCCTTCTTTTTGTACTAAGATTTAGAGGAGGAAAACACTAGATCTCATTAGAATGAAATTAATATTATCTACTCAGGGCTCATTGGTTGAGAAATGGTTTATTGGGATGGCCTTATGTCTTGTTTTGCTGCTTGCCTTTCTTTTCTCTTGGATCAGTACCACCACCACCCCCCCCACCCCCGCCAATTCAGGTTTGATAAATTCATACAAATTCTAGGCTTTTGTAGCTTATGTTTTATAAAGCTTTTTAGTGTGACATATTTGTCCTCCAGCCTGATAGCCGTTTTAAATTCCCGTGTCTGAAAGTTTTGGATGTCCTTTCAGACTTGCAAAAAGTTGAGACTGAGCCATTTTTTACTTCCTGTCAGTAAATATCAAAGTAGTGACTCTCTGTGCTGACTTCTTTTTACTGAATAAAATCCTTGTATTTTTCTGTGGGTGTTTGAGGTTAGGATATGCTTAAGCATACATAGGTGCTTCTTTAAAGGAGATCCTGCAAAGTGTGGTAGTGTGCTGAGAACACATACCAGGGAGGTCCTGTACTCTGCCTTGAAAGAGTTCATGTTGAAATTGGTTCGTGGGTTAAAATAGGTAAATTTGTCACTTCGGCAGTCTCAAACTGAGATGCAACAGTTAAGCTTGTGATATACATTGCCTCCTTCTGAGAAGATCCACTCAGCAGATGTGTTACCTTGAGGACAGCTGCTCAGCCTCGCACGTATAGTGCCCTTTGCCACTGGGGCAGCTTTTGGCCTCGGGCTGCTGTGTGTTGCTGCAGCTAGTTGGGATGCCAGGGTAGGTATGATAAGATGGGATGCAGCTTCTTTCAAAGCGTGAGCAGAAACAAAAAGCCTTCTTAACTGGACCTCTGCATGTTTCCACCTCTAGAAACTTGTTGGGATTGTAGGCTTTTGTTCGGTGCAGTAGACTGGCACTTGAAGTTGATTAAGGAGTTGAGGCCCAATCTTTGACTCCTCAGCTGAAGAGTTCTTTCTATCAAATTTTGTATGAACAATATAGTGTGCTGTTGCATCATTTGTTATGCTCCTGTTTGCTCTTGGCTTTTTCTTAATGGGAAGGGTAGCTTTTTTGTGTCCTGTAATATCATCAGCTGTTTTAGAGGGATTTGCAGTTCTTCACAACAAGCTCATGTTTCCTTTACTATCTGCATGTTTCCCTGTCTTTATTTGTGATTCTAAACCATGTTGAAATGGAAGTTTAAGACATCTTTTTCTCAGTCTTTGTCAGAACAGGCTCTTCTGTAGAGTAGACATCGTCTTCTTTCATGCTTCTCTGTTACAACTTTTTGTATTTATGCTGTGAGGTTTATGAGGGTGATACTGTGTTTTGCAAAAAAAATGGTGCCTGCTTATTAGGTGGATTATGTGTGGGTTTTTTTCCAATCTTCTTGACCCTATTAGCTGTTTAGCAAAGCCTCCATATGGCTGAGAGCCCCAGGACACATTTCATACACCTCACAGATGAAGGGAGAGACACTTGCTCTGGGAATACTTCCCAAATGCAATATAGTAAGCAGGTCCAAAAGCCCTGCTATGGGATTGAAGTGAGTTGACGATGTAGCTGGTTCCCGAGACAACCTGGCAGTATCATCTTCTGATTCACTTCTTCGCGCTGCAGGAATTTGACTTCCCCTCCAGACCTGTTGTCAGCCCCGTGACCTCATCTGGACAAGTTAGCCTCCCGGATACAAAGGAGCTGCAGTTTTGTTGTTCCTTGTCTAGGTTGCTGCATTTAAATTACAAGCTGAAAGATTAAAAAAATAAATAAAAAAAAGAGTTGTAGTTGAAATATTGAGCATTAAGGGGTTAAATGCATTTCTTCTAAATCATAAAATGTTTCTCAGCCACATCTGAGTTGGTCTCTTTTCTTGTTCTTTAAGGCACAGATGGTAAGGTTGGCAAGTGCAGCTGGCTGGCTACAAGGAATCCTCCTTTGCTCTGAGGAACTTTCTTCCTGTTCATTTCCTTTATACTTCCTGATTATCCAGACTCATAGAAAAATAATAAACTTATTTTGCGTTTCACGCTGGCTAATGGAAGTGCCGCCTGTTAAAAACAAAAAAGGTATGCATGTGTACAGACTGAACAGTATATATGCTAGGAAACTTTTCTAGATTGGGCTGGGTATATTTTCCTATGTCTCTTTTTTTTTTTTTTTGTAGGGATGCTGTCAAGAAAATGGCACTAATAAGAACTTGGCCATTTGTCAGGACTCTTAAATCTGTTTGAGGATGGAGTGTGGACACTTCTCGTAACACTCCCCCTGTAGCTTCAGGCTGTCAAGCTGTTGAACAGCAAGAGCAGTTTTTTCTCTTGCTGTTGCTATATGGACTTGTTTAAGCTGGAGTTAAAGGGCTTGAGGTTAGCACGCTAACATTTCGTAGTTGGTAGGGCCAGATGCACTGCTAGACCACGTTGTATGGTTACTGAAGTCAGAGTTCCTGAAAATTGCAGACAAATTGACACAACAAAGCAACTTTCGGAGACTTCAAAGTCACGTTGTTCCTCTGCTCTTCAGTGTCGCTATCAAATGGGACTTAGCAGTTGACAGCTTGGCCACCCCATGCTAGAGGCTGGTTTCCTTTGCACTGTGGCTCTCTGCAGGCAGGAGGGTGGTGGGTGATGCATAGTGGAGCAAAACTGACAGCAGCTTGCACATGAATGAGGAGTGGGCTGTTCAGGAGCGGATTAAAGCAAGTACATGCCTTGCTTGCCTGAACTGGAAGTGAAAATTTGCATTCCTGGCAGTTGTGAAGCTTTTTTCAGGCCATAGATTCACCAATTTAAATCTGTTCTTTGTTAAATAAGGTTCATATTTGGAAACTGGAAACTGAGGGTTGGAAAAAATGGACTGTTGTCCTTTTATTTGCAGGTGTCAGGTTCAGGTTTTGCAGTAAGTTTTTAGCTCCAAAGCATGACTTGAACAGTGGCCATCATTCACAGCTTCAGGAACACTCAGCTTGTTTTAAATTTCCTTTTTAAAGAAAGATGAAGTCTAATGACTGGTAGGTCTTCCTGAAGCCTTTGATTGTAAAGGGCTAATAGTTTTAAAGTTGTTTTTATTTGTGTTTTGATTTAAAAATCTGTTGTCAGTGTTGGGTTTAAAAAGTAAAGCTATATGTAAATTCTTAAGCACTGCATGCTCTAAGCATGCTTATCCAATAGGAAGATTATGTCATTTGCTTTCTGTTTTTCTGTTATAGCCACCTTCATGAGTGGAGCGAGGATAAGGGATTAAATACTTTGTTTGAAATCGGACTTCATAAAATTACTTAGAAATTCTAATGACTCACATTCTAGATACTAATTGAGAATGTTGATCATTGCAGGAAAGGCTATAGCTGTATTTTTGTAACTTTCTTGTGGCTCTTTAAGAATTTAAGAATTGGTAAATATTTCGCTATGCTTTTTTGGCCACCTTCCATTATTAGGAAAAAGGCTGAATTTGTGAGGAGAATCAGTTATAGGACCAACATGAGTAATTTGCTTTTATATCTATATGTATGTAAAATTTCAAGTGTATATTCTTTAACTTGATCTTGGCATAATGTGAATACATAGACAGCTATTTTTGAAAGTGATAATAACTGTTGATTTGCGTAATGATACAGGATTTTTCTCATAGCAACTGGGAAGACTATCATCTTTAGCATGTGGGAATGATTTTAGGCTTTAAGAACACTGTTTTGTTAAATCTACGAACAGCATTAGAGCAAAGGCATTTCTGAAGTGGCGTATGGATTATTTGCTTTGGTATGTCTTCAATATTGATGAAGAATCGCTTTTTTGTTGTGGCATTTGGTAACTTAAATTATTGGGTGCTTTCATTTTAAGGTTCCTTGGGTATAGCGTAGTGTCATCTTCGTTCATTTGAAAGCTGAAGTTTTGTAGTTAGTAAGAAGTACGAACCTGAGTAGAGGATGGCATATTAGTGTTTTGCTGCTGCTGTTATGAGTCTTGTCTCGTGGGTTTTTTTTTTATTATGATCACTAACTAAAATCCCAGCTTCCACGTTTACAAGATTGAGAAAGGAATGAGTGCTTTAAAAACTGTTGAAACCATTTCTGGGAATGGGTTTCTTAGGAAAGAGCTACTTTGGCAAAATGTGGCAGGGTTTATTTTATGTTTTTCAGAAAGCTCATTTCAAATTTTGGTAGTCATGACAGTTTGGTTAACTTTGTTTTGCATGTGTTGTAGAACTGCCTCAATAAATGGCTGAGGCTTTTTCCATTTTCATTTGCCTGTCTTTAAAAAAAAAAAAAAAAGCTTGGAATTGGTAATGAATTTGTTGCATGTTTTAAATCATCAGTTCTTCCAGATTTCTAAAATTACCGGTATCATTACCGATTTCATGATGACTCAGGAATTCTTGCTTTGAATGTAAGCCCAGCTTCCAAGCTCCTTCGTAAGAAATCTCATCTTGGTAGCGAATATCTTAATTTCAGCTTTGGAAATCAATGTTAAATTAACTGAGATGTGAAAAGCAGTGTCTCTGAACTGTTGAGCATGGCTAGTGATAGAAGAACTTGCTGAAGATGATGCTCAGTGGAAGGTTGCTCCCGTAACTGGCTTGGCTCAGTACCCTTCTGTGCAGTGATCACCGGCTGTCCCTGAGGAGGACTATTTCATTCCCCAGCATCAGGAAGAAGCAAGCTAGTACTGCTGCAGTGACAATCATCCCCTTCACTTGCTGCAGATCTTGCATCTTTTCGCAGGAGAGGAAAGGGTGGAAGAGCTTGGTTTTTATGGCAGCTTTTTCAATTAAGTGACGAAACTGCTATTTCTGCTCAGAGATTTAGATCATCTGTGCAAACAGCAACAGCACTTCCACTCTGTTCTTCCATCTTATGTTGCTCCTTAAAGCAAAAGGCATTCTTCAGTTGCTTGAACCAACAAGAGAGTTTCAAAGCAACATGCTTTTTCAGCATGCGTGTCAGAAGCATGTATTAAAAAGATAAAATGATCTTCACCAGCAATATGAATGCATTTGTCATAGTTGTCTCTTGCTTTTGTTTGGTGTAGGTGAAGCCTGCAGCCTCGCACACATGCCGTGGAAAGGTGTCATTTGCTCACTGTGGCTGGTGTCCTTTAAGGCCAGATCTGTTACAGACAGAAGAGTGAGTCAGCAGTGGCATGTGAATTGCATTCCAGTGTAATACTTTGAGAAAATAAGTAAGGTACTTCAGGATGCTTATATTTAGGTGGGGGAGAAATTGGCTTGCCCGTTTAAAAAACAATCATGTTTTTCTAACAACAGTGCCTCCCTCCTCCCTGTTCGCTGTTGGATATTTGTTTTTCAGCAACACTTCAGGTTTTGTGCTGTCAGATTGCAAAACCGCAGAGCATACAACACTTTTATTGAATCAGCATCAGTAAATTGATCCGTATTCTCCTCCCCCTGGCCCATTTGAATTCTTTTTCCATTTTCTTACTGGCATATTGTGGAACACCTTTTGCAATACCAGCTCTGGGTTTAAAAATGCACCTGTAACGATGCACGGTTAAGCTTAAGCATTCAATTCTGCTGGCTTGCTCCTGTTTAAAAGAAGAAATGCATGCGAGCTGTGCATGTACTGCTCATGCATTGCCCTTGAGGAGTGAAGGAGGGGAAGAGGGGTCACGTGAGATGCAGGAGCCAAAAGAGGATCGCGCTTTCCAAAAGCGTGAGACCGCCCCAGTTATTTTGGAACTCTTTATCTCTCTCTGCCTGTGTGTTTTGAGGCTTTGGTGTTTGGACAAGTCTGTGAGCCTGCAAACTGGAAACGCTGCTGTTAAGATGTTCTGTTCCCTTCACTTGGGGTGTCTGTCTGCTTCGCTTCCATCTTGCACCAGCTGGGAATCCTGGAAGGTATCTCATTTCTTAGCCTCTTGGAGAGGAAGAGCCAACAGCAGAAAAAAAGCATCTGAGTATAAACTGCAGGCTGAAACGCATGGAAAAAAATGTGTAGTAAAGCTGACGATTGCGAATAGAAATTTGAGCAAGTTACGTGGGAATTTGGTGAAGTTTGGGCATCTGTCTCATGGGTGATACTATAGTTGAAACTGAGGGTTTTTCTTGATGTGGTGTGTCAAAATGAATTTATTTTACCCCTGTTGCTAGCATGAATGCTTGTCCTCTATGGAGAAGTGCTGTGGAAAGCAGGCTAATATACTGGATTATTTTGCTATGGTAATTTATGTAGCCTTGCTGCTTAGAGCAGGATGCAAAAGGAGGTGCTTTTGAGTATAAATGCTAGAACTGGTGGTAGGTAGAAGTCAGGTTGATATCTGGAATGAGGAGGGAGTGATGGGGTGTGGTAGCTGGTAATTCATTGTTAATAGGTGTAGAGCAGGTGCACATGATTTATAACCAGTTTCTTCTGCTTATGGCAAGTAGTAACTGATAAAATAGTAAATACATTGCTAATTATGTAGTACCTTTTGTTAATTTAACAAAGAGGTGTGGACTGCTTGCAGAGTAAAATGTGTTCAGAGTGAAGTTCAAAGTTTAAGATTTATGTGATTTGATAGTATCTGAAGTTATCACAAGTTCTGAAAGTTAAGCAACGTAATGGTGTTTTTTTTTAAGATAAGCTATTTTTAGAGTTTGGGCAAGTACAGAATAAATTGGAAACCAGACGTGAACCCCTTTCAGTGTCTGTATTTAAGGCAGCTATAGATATTTATTTGGATTTCTCAAAAGCTTTCATATTTTTCTCATTGTCTGCATAAATAATCTTTTGAATAGTCCAAGCAGACCAATGTGTATTAATACTTGGTTTACAACATAGTAAATGCTAATTCTTTTTTTGAGAGTAGAAAACGTTATTTCCGTGTATTCAGTTCTTAATGTTTTTCTTAAGTCTTCTGGTTAATTGTGTCAATGCAGAACTTGGTCCATGTTGCTTCCCTGTGAGTACTTATGCTTGTGGGAATTCTGCAAGGATGGAGTAAAGTAGTTTGTATTCTACTTCAGGCTTTTGTTTGTGTACAAGTAACTGGAATATTAATATCTTGGAAGCTGCTGCAGTTTCTTCCATTCTGATGATTAGTCTTTGGAGCTTTGTTATATTTTAACCATAAAAATAAAAACTATTCTTACAATTGTGGAATAATTTAGGTTGAAAGGGACCTCTGGAAATCACCTGTTTCAGCCCCCTTGTTTAAAGCAGGGCCAACTTCAAACATATCATGCTTTGTTCTTACTCCTTCTAAAATTAGTTTGAGGAGGAGTATGTTAATGCGGTAGGGTATGGTCTGTTTTCGAGCTGCTAGTTTCATTTCTGTTTGCTTTTCAGTGAAGCTTCTTCACTACATTATCGTTTCTAATAATGTTTAAAACTTGAAGTGCTTTCTTTTCTTGAGTTCTGTTTAAAAAAAAAAATAAATCCATATATCATTACACCACCAGGAAAATAAATACCAGTAATTTTCTAGCAATTTGTTGTGAATTCTTTACTACATTGGCTCTAGGTGTAAACTTACAATTTTCTTATTTGGCCTTTTTCCTTAGCACTAATTTTTTTTTTTTTGCTAAGAGGTACTTTTCCTAACTTCTTTATCTCAGGTAGCTTTTGGCAAGTGAATTGCATGTAGTTCAGAATAAGAAACTAGAATATTTTTCCAGAAGTGGGGAATTGTTTTTTTGATAAACAAGATCGATAATCCTTTTCAGATCTGTACATTCCCGTCTATTGCAATATCTTACATTTAGGCATTCAGAGCTACCTTAGCCACTGCTGTAGTGGTCTGTTATGTAAAAATCATGGAAAGTGATAAAAACATTAGTGTTTATGTAGCCTTGCCAGAGCTTGCATGCCTGAAATGCGCCTTTTTGTTTGTTTTGCGTGGTATACCTATTTTGGGATCACTGGGTTTTAATTTCGAACATCTTGCAATTTAGTCACACAAGATTATTTTAATAGTTTCCCATTGGATTTAAAATGCCACTCAAACTGTAGAGAAAGACCAGTATGTAGCATCTATATGATTCTAGTGAGATGATGTATGATAGGAGTGGATTACTTGACTGCTTTTCTAGTGGATTGCCTTTCTAATGGATGTTAACCATCAGCTGCCCAATAGCATAGACTTCTAACAAGTTACCTGTTTGAGATGTAAGGAGATTTCTGTTCTAGTGGCTGTGATCAAAGTATTGTGTTTTCAAAAGTTTCCCTCCTGATTTCCTCCCCCTCCTCCAACCTTTTTCTCAGCTTTTTTTTGAAAATATCCCTTATTACTGCATATATAAAGCTGAATTGTTCACATATGGGAGTCAGAGTTACTGCTGTGACTTTGATACAGTTAATTAATGTCCATTTAATGCTATTGTAGAAATTTCGCATGCTTTACAAATGTTTCCATAACTTGCATATTCAGATATTTATCCAAACATAATTGCTATGGGTTTTCCTGCGGAGAGGCTTGAAGGAGTATACCGGAACAACATTGATGATGTAGTAAGGTAAGTTTTTATTTTTCTTTTCCTTAACTTTTTCTTGTAAAGCATAAGTATCCTTTTCTGCACTCATTTATCTTCTGCTAAGGAAAGGATGTGCGTTCTGACTCATAGAAATGGCAAGATTTTTGCATCTCGTAGATGTTGCCTTATTAGCTTTCCTGAAAAATGTTGGAAACAACGAAAATGATATTTTCAAGAATTTTAGGCCAGGCTGCTGTTCTGGGTTGATCTCAAATGCATGTAGTCTGCTTTTTAGTGTGAAAAATTGACTTCAGTAAATTGTGCTGGAGTAAAAGGAAGTTCTTTGCTTTTAGAAAGATGTCAATCCATGCCTCCGTTCACGGTGTTGAGTGTTTCCTCAGATAGCTGATGGCATTTCAGAATATGTTTGCCCATATCCTTTCTTCAATCGATAAATCAAGTGCTTGAGAAGTTAATTTTGAATTGAAGTAGTAAATATAGGTGACTATAGGTGACTTTAGATAAAGGCTTTTACATCTGGCTGTGTTCAATAATTGTGGATGAGGAGAAAAATCAGCTAAAATTCATTATTGCTGGTGATGCTTTATAGCACACTCTGTAAAAAAAACCTACAGGTTGTTATTTTTAACATCAAATAAAGTTACCTACTCTAAACTGCTGGATACAACTGTGGAAGGTGTACTTAGTGTTTTAGGAGCATCGTTGTAATTTTAGTCACACCCTACGTGGAGAAAGTAGTGTGAGACGTTGCATTAAAAACTAAATACTTGGCAGAAGCTGCCAAATGTTAGTGGTTTTAGGATCCTAAGTTCTGATTTTTTAAGTCATGCGTGATGCCTTTGACATCTTGGGCATTTGAGGTCCTAAGTTCAGTAGCTCTCCAAGAGACTTGATGTTTGGGGATGGGGGGATAATGCATTAAGGGGCATGATTATGCAGTGAAGTTAGAAGTAGATGTGTCTGGGCAAGGAGGTGCTGCTCCCAGGTTTGAGATGCCACAGAAAGTTTCTCATAATTGTTGGCAGGCAGAATTAGTGCAGCTTTAATTTCACTGGTAATTGTTTGCATCCAGGTTTGTACAGAAATGAGTTGAGGCAGCTCCGTAGTTCCCACGCTGGGAGGAATCGTAACCCTCAACTGAGAATCAGTCATCTGGAGGCAGCAACTTCCCTGTGCAGCTGCAGTTAGCTTCAGATGAGTTTGAGGGGATTTCGTTTTTGCATATTTAACCGTCGTGACGAAGCTCGCTATCCACGAATAGCACTGAAAATGTCAGAAGCTGGATTTGACCAGGCTTGCAGAAGCGACCTTGTTCTGTCATGCGGTAGTGAGGAGAAGTCACTTTTCCAGAGCTGATCATATCAGTGAAGTTCAACATAGCAATCTGTAAATATTCTTGCAGAGTGTGTGTGTCTGCTAGAATTGTTAAGAGGCATAAAGTTGTGTTTTCTAATCATATCATTGCACACAGCTTGCACACAAGAAAAAGCTTTTGCTGTCCTTTTGGGACAGTTCAGGGCTGTCCCACAAACTCAAACTATCAAGCCATCTTTCTTTACTAGCAGTCAGAGCCACCTTTTCATTAAGTTGATGTGGGCATTGCATCTGCTATGTGAAATATGTGCTCCCTGATGGACTCCACCTTTAGAAATTGTAGGATAGGGGCAAAGGCTGTGCTTGGAATAAGTGACATGGGAATAATCCAAATAAATAATAATAGGCAGTAGTCTTTGAAGGCCATCTTCCTTTCACAGCATTGATTTCCGTTGCTTCTGTATGAAGGAAAAGATATTTTATATGTTAAGTATGTAGATATGTGTAAATTAGACTTTTGAAAGGGAATGACTACATAATTATTAAGTTGTCCATAAACACTCTGATCAAAAGGAGTAGTGATCACCTAAAAGTGTAATCAACCAAATTAAGATACGGAGAGATGTGAATTAAATGGCTGTAGGGAACTGGATGCTAAAGTAGTGTTATGTTTGTTGCCCCCTATTTTTAAACGAGAATAATGCACAAAATGTGATCATGCAGCATTCTGCATGTTGCAATCAGCAGGTCCTCATCTGCTCCTGTTGTCTTTTTATTGCAGAATTTTTTTCCAAGAGCTTTTTATGCAGAAATTCAACATGTTTGAGCTCTGGAGCAATTGGTATTGATCCAGGATATGCCAGTGGGCTTTTTCTGAATAGCTGTTATCCTGACAAATTTAATGCTAATACTGTATGAGAAGTACAACCTGGTCTGCTGGCTGTCTCCTGTGACTGATGCTTTGAGAGGTTTTGGATGGAATTTTGTCCTTAGAAAAATACTTGCGTGAAAGCTTATACCCAGCTTTGTGGATATTACTGGCAGAAGCGGAGTCAGCTCTCCTTGCTCTCCAGTGTGTTTTAAACAAGCGGGGACATCTCCTGAGACAAATCACCATGTCCACCATCTTCCTTAATCTCTTGAAGTCTGCCAACAGGGGCGCCAGTGGGAGTCATGAAATATTTTGCTGATGAAATTGGAATCTCATACTCAATGCTGTGCAAGGAGCATTCACATCTGTTCTTATTTTAACGCATCAGTTTAACCACAGAGTTCTTCTAGGTTCTTCTGGAATATTATGACTGATAACCAGAGCTTGTTTTTGCTTGAGCTTTCCAGGATTTTAGCAGCTAGTGTCTCTTTTCAATTTGAACAGCATGTTCTGTCATGGCTAATTAAATTCCTTCTGGCTGATGTGCAGATACACACTGTTGATGATGTTAAGTGTAAACATTTGTATATTATTTCTTCTTGAATGTTGCCAGGTGACACATCATATGTAATCATGGCAATTTTGATGAATCATGTTTGCAGTTTGGCTCTCAAAGGCTTGTATGGGAAGTTTTTGTTACAAAGTGAGCATGAAAATGAAATGAGTGTGAAAAAGTATAGTGGTCTTCCTTCTCCTTTCTGAACCCAGAATATCATCAGGCACTGCCCTCAGACTTCAGTGGCAAATAATGGCCATTTTAAAAATCTGGTATTAAAATGATTGTCTGTTCTAACTTGAATACGAAAGTTGTTTTAACTGCTTTTTTAACTGGAAATACCACTGTGGCAACATATTTTGCATAGGTGATTAAATTGGAAGTGTTTACAGATACCTTGTGTAATTGATGCTTTCTGCTTTTAAAAATAAACAACCCTTCTTCAGCTTAACATACTGATGTGCAGGTATCTTAGAAATCAGTGCAGATTGGTCCATACAATAAATATTTCAGTTGCAGGTCAGGTCTTGGTCTCCTCAGTTGCATAAGTAGTCTTATTCATACTACTGGGTTATTTGTATGAGTGAGGTTTGCAACACGGTGCCTCCTTGACTTTGAGGCACTGCAGGGCCAGCTGGGACTTGGAATGCAGAACTGCACATGCTGAATGGTGCTTTAATGATGCTGCAAATTAAGGTCACCATTATTGCAACGTATATTAATACATGCCTTTTTTCTTCTACTTAAGGTTTTTGGATTCAAAGCATAAAAACCATTACAAGATATACAATCTGTAAGTATGCTCTTATAGATGTATTTTCCAAAATAATGAGTTCTAAAAATAGCTTATGAGTGAAAGTGGCTTGTTGCTGTACTGAAGTAGAGCTACAGATGATTTGCACATTTCTTAAAACAATTAAGCCTGATTGAGAGCACTGTTACTTCATTTAGAGGAGCTGAGTGAGGTTAAATGAAATGCTGGTATGTATTCATATTACTTGAACGCTTTTAAATGACTTGGCATCTAGCCCATCTGGAGCTTGTACCATGTGATTAAAAAGTGAAAAGTAATTCACAGCAGGCTTTCTGTTAATGTATTAATGTCCACAGTGAAGAAATTGCCAAATTAATATTTTCCTGTTTTTTCTTTTTTTTTTTTATCGAACTGTATTGGTACCCAGGTTCTGTTTGCTTCCTCACTATTCTTGACTGTCCCTGTTTATTACTTTGAAAAAGCTATTGCAGCAATTTGTAATGTGATGGTTTCTCACTTTTGTAAGTGTAATGTTTTCCTCTGAAAATTCAGTTATGCAGAAAGCTGTTCTTGTTACAGAAGGGTTTTTTTTGTTGTTATGCCTTGATTATATGTTAGCTTAGGCTAATTTCATTTGTATGTATCATTTGGTGGTATCAGCTGATGTTGAAGAGCAGGTCCTGGTTTTCCTACCCCTCATTTTTTCCCAGAAATCTAAATTGAAGATTTATTGATTCTCTGAGCTGTTAAGGCTTTATTTTTTTTAAAATGAATATGTTTCTAAATATCTGCAATTAATGGAAAAATTACTGTAGTATGGAAATCCAGGCAATGCATTGCATTGTAATCTGTCAGTCATTAAAACGTATTTAAATATGGCTCTAAATTAGTTGAAGGATTATGCATCAAGCAACTGTTTCCTGTTGGAAACAGGAAAATGCTCTCAACATTATCAAATGTTGGAGCAAAGTGATACTAGAAGCTGAGAAGTTGATTACCGGTTGTTGAAGTTGTCTGTAAAGTCTGTGGTAGGATGGGACAGACAAAGATATGTAAATAAAATATGCATTGAAATAAACTAATTGGATACCTAGCATACAGTTCAGTAACAAAATTATTTTCTCCAGCTTAGAAGCTCTCCAGAATGTTAGTCTTTTAATAAATGTTGTCTTGGTGGTACTTATGGATGGAAAGGACAGTGCTTCCTAGAATAGCTGATAGCTCCTTCTGTGTGTACCTGCAGCTCTCTAAAGAGGTAACTTTCTGGATATCTTCCTTTGAAGTCTTCTGGAGCTCAGCGCTAGAGTGCTGTATCATGTAAAATCTAACTACCGTGGTTTTATTAGACCCCCCTGAAGCCTCCTGAGAGCTTCTGCTTGGTTTGGGGAGCAAAGCAGAACAGGACAGATAAAACCCTCCTGCTTCTTGGGGCTGAGTTCAACTGTCAGCTTCTGTGAAGTGTGGCTCTGATATTATTTACAAGATCAGGGTTTGCTGAGCTGCCTGATACTGATCTTGTTTCGAATTGGCTTGAGAGGTGACAGGTAAAACAATAGGTTGCTGTGTGTTAACTTCTAGGCTTGGTCAGAACGTAAGAGTTTAGTAAGACTTCTGTGCATCTTAGCAAGTAGCTCCTCAGGGAGGTGGTGCTTGAAAAGTTTCCATTTTGCTGTATGCTAGCCAACCTCATTTTACTTTAGAAAAAAGCAAAAACCAATCCCCCAACCCTACATGGGAACAACTTTATAAAGTTTTTAAGTGAGAAGAGCTGTGACAAGACAAATGCTTTTGACATTTATGTTGCTGATACATGTATTTTCAACTGTGCAAAGCACTTGTCCAGGTGTGCCGAAAGTTTTTGTCTTCAAGTTCTTCATATAAAAACTTCCAGGTTTTGGTGCAAGAACCCCCCATCGATTTTCCTTGTTGCTAATTTCAAAACAATTGCAAGTGAAACTTCCTAAAATTACTATATTCACCCTCAGATGAAAACTTTTGCAGGAGAAAATGTCCTTTTAAATTGCGTGGGTTTTCTTCCTCCCCAAAACATGGATCAGTTGCAAATGAAGATTCCAGTGATTACTGCACAGCTTGGAAAGCATAGCTTTTAAACTGTGTATCTCTGGCTAGAGAGGCCAGTTTATCTCTTTATCTTTAGGTGGGCGAAATGTATACACATGTTAAGTACATAAATGCCATTAGGTGAATTGTTGCAATGTTTGGTCGTGAGATGGGAAGAAATTGCAGCCTTAAGGTATTTCGGAGAACAGCATCTCTTTAGGTTAAGCTGATCCTTTGTAAATAATCAACCTATTGTCTGTGTTTAAAAGAAGGAGGTGGGAGTTCAGAGGAGTTATGTGATTATATTCAGAATTATTTCAAACACTGTTATGGGGTTTGAGTTCCCTTAAGGTAGCTGTTATATGAAGTTGATAATAATGTGAGTATTGAGCAGTTTTATTTAAAAGGATTTAGAGAGATTTTTCTGAACCGATGCTTAAATGATGTCAGTTATGCCTCATCCTCACATCTTGGCTTTTAACTTCCCAGTGAATGTTTGAGCAATTTCATTTTGTTTCTTGTTTGTGTTCGTTTTTTCATGTGTTTCTTTAACCCTTTGCTATTTCTTCAGTATTCTTCTTTATTTTAACATGTTCTTTCACTTTCATCTCCTAAATTCACATACTGCCAAATTGGTACCTCCCCTATTGTAATAATCTCCATCTTCTCCAGTATATTTCTTTTAATTGTCCCACTGGCAGATAGTTAAAGGAAGGAGCTATAATGAACAATGTGGACTTCATGTGCATACTTTCTGTACCTCTGTGTACATGGGGTTGGGCTTTGGCATAGGCTGCCATCTTTTCCGTAGCCTATAGTCCTGTCGTCAGTGGGATCATCGTATTACAAGGTCTAATAGTGTTTAAAAAAAAAAAAGCATTTGAAATGCTAACCAATGGAAGCATTCCCAAAATGTGTGTCAGTCGGATCTCTACTGCAGATACACGTGTGTTTTGTGTCATGAAATGGGAAGTATATTTTGTACAGCCATGTCTGGAGCTCTGCATTTACCCTGTGTTGTGTACAGCTCCCATAAGAGGGCATAAAGAGTGACATGGCTACATTCTGTGCTCAGTTTCTATCCTTGGTATCAAGAAAACTATTTTTTATCCCTCATGGTATTCTACTTGATACTCTCTCAAACTTCAAAATCTGACGGCTTTTTTGCCCATATGTAGATTTTTTTTTTTTAATGTTTTGAAGACTTTCATCTCTTACTACCCCTTTGAACTGGGTGTTTCTTTAAAATGAATAAGGAAGCTTGCTTGGATAAGATGCTTTGTGTTAACTGCTTTGCTTCCTAGCAGGCTCAACTTCCAACATTCAGATGCTGACTAGCCTGTAACAGGCTCTGCCCAGCACTGCTGATGGCTGCTCCAGGAGTGGTGACTCCATCTTAAGTGTACATACTGCATCTAACCTTTCTTCTCAAAGGCTCAAGTGCAGATAATGTTTTTTGAGTCCCATCTGCCAGCCCAACCTGTGCCGTTGGGCACTTCTGACCCAGAGAAAGTGTCAGTAATGTGATCAGAGCTGTAAAAACTGCCAGTCCTTTCCCTAACAGAGGCTAGAGTCGAGAAGGCTCTGGAATTCAGAGAAAGGGAAGTGCTGAGTGCATGTGCAACCCCAGCAGACCTGCCTCTATCTCTGGTGTACGAGTCTCGTGGACAAAGCTCAATGCAGCACATACGAGGCTCCAGTTATGTGCAACAGTCATACAAGTAGGAGCCTAAAAGTTTGCATGTCTGAAAGTGTCAAGTAAGCTCCATATGGCTCCAAAGGCTGCAGTCATACCTGCTAAGGAAAGACAAGTTCATACCAGTCCTGAAACTGGTGTGGGTATTTGAACCCTATGAAGAGTACAGGTTATAATCAGAACAGAAGATCTAGATGTGTTTTGTCTACTGAAATGACTGCCAATCATTGTGTTTCAACCTGGAGTCCTGTTGTTTCGAGGCATGATTGTTCTCATTTTCCTTTCTGAACTGCATTTTCACTTGCATCGTGTAAAAGAGCATCGTTTTGCCTGCAGAGAGCAACTCCATGGAAAATTACGGAGGGCATCCACTTCTTGCCTTCTTTCCCCTTACCCCCAACATCTGATCTAGCTTCCCTTACAGCATGCCATTTTGGCTGTATTAGAGCCCTACTGATTGTATTGTTTATATCTGCTTACTGATGTTTGTCCCTAGGCAAGTCATCCTGCAAGACTAATACAGTATAATTTGCTGTGCTACCAGCTAGCTAGAGTGGGTCTTTTATGGAGTGGTGAGAAAGACATTGATGCAACTCCAAAGTCTTCAGAAATGTGCCATTTTCCAGGGTCTTTGAGGGAAAAACTGGCTGATTAGCCTTTTAGGTTTTTTGAGTTCACCTAATTTCAAGAACAAATGCCAAGTTGGAGAGCAGTATCACAATCTATGCTTGATACAAGTGATCTCCATTATAATATTCAGAGGTGCTTTCAGTTGCCTGTGGTGGCTTTGTTGCATTCCTGTAATTGAAGGAAGAATGCTTGTTTAGGTTGCACTAGCTGAGGATCTTTGAAATGTCCTTGTGATCCCCATCACCCCTAGCCCCCATGTTGTCGTTGAGGCATCTTGACATGTGTTTTGAGTTCAAATTCAGAGTCAGTGGGGTGAAGGTCATAGCCATCTACTCTTTATGTGTTTATGTGGGAGCGTAAAGCTGCTCAAGTGGCTGGAACTGTTAATACTACAATGTTGAAAAGTAATAGTGTATTGTATCACTTGCATGAATGTCTCCATTGAGAGTCATGCTGACTAAAACATACTGATGGACCACAGTTGCCATAGGGTAAATAATTGTTTTTCAGTAAAATAACTGATATTTTAGTGAGCAACTTTATATACCTGCAACAAAACAGTTTTCCTGTATGTAACCTCTAGTATAGTTTTAAATTATGAAGGTGATGGGTATACATGATTTTCCCATATGTTGATCTGTGTGTTCCAAGGTGTGACAGATATTGGGAGGGCCTCAGAGACTTGTCTTGAACTCTTGTCTTTTTCCTTTTTAGATGTGCTGAAAGACATTATGACACCGCCAAATTTAACTGCAGAGGTACGTTTTTACTGTCTAGTATGTGTTCTTCTCTTTAAACTTCAGTGTTTCTGGATGAAGGTATAAAGGAGGAGCTGATGAATAGTAATGTAGGAGATCTGGGCACAAGGAATGATGTCAGATTGCTTTGAGTCATTGGAGAAACTTGCTATATTCTTGATGCTTTCAAAAAAGTATGTTCCTGGCAGTTAACTAGATCAAGATCTAATATGAAAATCAGAAGTCTACTGGAAAAATTGGAAAAATTTTTGCAGAATGGGTTATATAGAAGTTTCTGTTCAATTCAATGTGCAAACTTACTGTAAAATTTAGATGTGAAGCTTAGAGAAGTCTGGGTTTTATGCAGAAGCATCACTTAAAAATGGAGAACACTTAAGCCACTTACTGTTCATATAAAACTACTTTTTGAAGATCTGGCACAAACCTTCAGTTGCTTTAAAAAAAAAAAAATTCCCACATGATGCCTCTTTGAGATGAGTTGGTTCTTAGACACTTTGCAGAGTTACCAGAACCAGTGGGGCTCCTTTTGATCAGACCCTTGGTGAGTGGAAACTGATGTACCTGTTTTGTTAGTATTAACTCCCCAGGTAATAAATAAATACAGATTTACCATTATTCTTTATGCAGAGGAACGTCTCTGTGCACAGTAGTAGAGCTTGTAGTTCCTCTTCATGCAATGCTTCAGAATGGCTGGGTAGATTAGGGAGTAATTGTGTGTACGTAATCATAGGAAATGAATAAATTTTGGCCTTATGGGCAAATACTACATCATAGCAAGGGCTCAACTTCTTTATCATCATTATCATTATTATTATTTTAAAGCATCCCTCTAGTTGTAAAGAGGGTGTTTAGATCATGACCAAAATGTAATTGGCTGTTTTAATGTCTGAATATAGAAGGACTGAAATTTTAATTTTGAAGTCGTCTTTGCTTCTGATTTGCTCTTACGATGTTGAATGACAGTGTCCTGAAACCTCACTCAATATATACAAGCCAGAAAAAAAGTATTTTAAGATCTGCTTGAGCAATACTTTGGGTAAGAGGAGAAAAGGCATAAATGAAAAAGATGTGCTTCTAAAATGTCCAGAGCATATCCTTGCTTTAATTTATGCTTTATATTATGGGGGTGCTCAGATCCCTTCTGTCAATCCCAGCCCAAAATGTTGTTTGTGACAGCACCTTTCACAGCTCTTCTGCATAAGACAACACTGTTGTAGGGAGCTACATGTTGCATTTTTTTTCTTTTCATCCCCAACTTAGTTACCTTAGATAACCAAATCGGTGACTTGGGACTTCCCTTAGCAGAGGAACAACAATTCTACTTTAAAATCTTATGAAGTGAATTAATTTCAAAGGCAACTTCTCATTTTTGCACTTAGCGTGAAACACCATAGTGGTTCAGTATTCAACTTGGATGTTCTTGCATCAAATTCAAAACCAAACGTTGAAAGCTCTTAATCTTCTTTGGACGCTAGCTTTCTGTCTAGGGTTTTTGCAGTTTCTGAAGTAATTTCATGCTGGAAATTGCCTTCTGCTTTGCCACAGGCTTTCCTTTTTTTTTTTTTTTACCCCTTTATGTGCTATGGGATTTTTCTTGCAACGTCTAGGATCTTGGAGAGAGTAATCAGAACCATTCTCCATGCTGTGTGCTCCAGTGTTAGGAACCAAAATCCATGGAGGACCTGCACCCTCTAAGCTCAAGATTGTGCAGCTAATGTTTCCTAAGGTTGCTTTCTGACTCTTAATCCCTCTGCACCATCACAGGGCACCCATTTCATCTACTCCTCATTCCATCTTTGAAGAAAATACCGCAAGGTTTGCCTTTGATCCCAAATCTTGGAGAGCATCATCAGCATGCTGTTACTACTTGGGATTTTTCAGGCTGTTCTTTCAGGACTACTTTGTCTATCCTTTTCATGGGAACCTTATCAGATGTAGTTAAGATAGACTCAAAGTTGTATGGACAAATTCACAGCATCTCCTAACAGCTTATTTTCTTAGGGGTTTCTAAATAAATTCCTCCTTTCATTTACATCTGCTGCAAAAAGTGGCATCTCTAAGTTCACATAAAATGATAATTTGGGGAGTCTTTGGATCTTCCATGTGGAAGAATTTATTAGAGTATGTTTATGTTTCTTAACCTTTGCTGCTGCTTTAGCAAAGTTTATTCACTTTATCGGGCTTCCCTATTTGGTCTTCTGGGAGATTAAGTGGGCAGTCTGTACTGCAAGTGAATAAACTGTCCTTGTGGATCCCTCCGAAAGGCTTCGGACTTCTGCTGCAGTAATTTAGCAGTTCTGTAACTTCATCCCTCACTTCTGCTCTTTAAGTCCTTGGGGATTCATCAAAAGGACCCTTATGTGTGTGACAAGAGAATAGTACTTCCAAAATGAATACAAACACTTGCCAGAAAATGAGATATATTCATTTTTAGACCAGAAAAGGAAATGGTGTTTCTAGCTGAGAATTTTTAAATGAACCAGGCTTGTATTTATAAGATCCCAAGTCTGTCAACTGAGAATTGGGATGCACTTCATAAAGTGCTGTTCTGATGAAACTAGTACAGCCCTATGTAATTCTGCCAGTCAACATGGCATTGTCTGTCATCTTATCTGAGGTGTTAGAGGTTTGGGTGCTTGTCTCTGCTTAATGCTTATTTTTTACTCTCTTGAGTTTTCTTTCATTTCCTGCATGCTCGCTTGAAATTCTTTCCATCTCTAGATGGAAAAAAGTGTTTTTGTGTGTGTATATATCCATATAAGAAAAAGGACCATTTCACTCAGTGGTTTGACTTTAAAACCCATAAGTATTGCAAGTGCCTTACTTTTTTTTCTTTTTCGATTTCTTTTTCGATTACCATTTTTTAGTATGGGAATTGCAGTTTTTTTTCAAAACCCCTTTGAGCAAATTCTGAGAGTTTGTTCCCAATGTAGACCTGACTGCGCTCAGAATTTTTCAGCAAACTTCCTATTGTCTGATCAGTGACTGAGGTCTGGCCCTGTTTTCTCTCAGCAGGTAGTCTAATTATTGCTAGAGTAATGGGTATTCACAAGGTTATTCTTTGTGCCAATGCACTCTTAAAATTCTAGAAAATTCTTAATGTAAGAGACAGAGTCTGTGCCACTCAGTAGTGGTATGAAATAGTCTCTTCATGTAGCAGGATGCTTGCTTATGTATTACTAGAGAAATGTCTGCAATGCAGATAATAAATAGTACATTGCTGAATAATATTTGAATAAAAAAAATTACATGTCTATATGTAGGACGTGGGTTTCATTTAGAAAGCTAAATTTTTGCATGCTTGTCACAAAATTGACCTGTCTAGTTGAGCTTGCTGTAATTTCCTTTTGAGATTTTGATAAATTACTTCTTCTCATTGCAGTTGCACAGTACCCTTTTGAAGACCATAACCCACCACAGTTAGAGCTTATCAAACCTTTTTGTGAAGATCTTGACCAATGGCTAAGTGAAGATGACAATCATGTTGCAGCAATCCACTGTAAAGCTGGAAAGGGACGAACTGGTGTAATGATATGTGCATATTTGTTGCATCGAGGCAAGTTTTTAAAGGCTCAAGAAGCCCTAGATTTTTATGGGGAAGTAAGGACCAGAGACAAGAAGGTGAGCTATTTTCTGTTCTTCTACCTGTATCTTTATGCTTTTCCTACTTGAGGTCAATTTGATTAGTCAAGCCCTTTGAGAAATACTTTTCCAGCGGTTGTGATACCTGGTTTGATTTAGCTTTAACATTATTGGATGAGTGCAGTTGTTCTAAATGAAAAAGCTTTCCTAAGCAGCAGTAGCAATTAGTCACAACACTAAAACCATCTAGTTTTTCCATCTCCTGTTCAAGAAGATCTGGACAGTTTATTTTAAATAGCCTTTCAAATAGCATTCTGCTGTGTGTTGCATCAAATGGGCGGCTGACAAGTGAACTTTCTCGTTCAGCATTTTCAGCCCAAATAAGAGGATTATTCTAGCTTGTTTTGCCTGAATGGATGAGCTGTTCAGCTCCTCAGGTTCTCTTAGTTTCTGTGGTGGTGTTTGGAGATGCATAGTCATTACAGTATGTGTTACAGCTGAATATCCCTACTGGAAGAGTATATCAGTCTGTTGTTGGATGCCCCTTTGCAATAAAAGGGTAATTAAGCCCAGACATTGGCCGCCTCAGAGCCTGCTTCATGAGGTGCTGCTATTTAGTTTCTTGTACTACTCCTGAGGAGAAATGGGAAGATCTCATTTCAGAGAAATTAATGTTCATGGCTACAAGAGCTTTCTGTTAAGACCTTGTCAGTGGTACAGACAGACTTAGCAGTAACTGTATGTTGGACCTTTTTGGCATGGTTATGCCTCATTAATGGGAATTTAACCTCCTTATTTGAAATCTTCTCCAAATATAATAAGGTGTGCCTTGCAAGGTCACTTCAGCAAGCTTCCCTGCTCATCTTCCATCATTTCCTTGTGTATGTTGGTAGAGCAGCCCAGGGGGATCATCCTGGCAGGCCAGTTTCAGCCAGCTGAAGTACAGAGCACTCTGTGTTCCTGTAATATTTGCATAAAGTATTAATTTCAGTGTGTAGACCTCTAATAAGCAGAGCTTCATATTTGAAGGCTCTTGAGAGCAGAAGTGTCTCATAAGGAATTGTAGAATTTGGCTGTTAATTCATTGGAAGGAGCAGATAACTTGTTAGTTTGCTCTCTTTACAAGATGGAGCTGTTATTCCATGTACTGCTGAGAAGATAGTTGTACTGTAATACTAGAGCAGAGACAGTGTCAAGGTTTCCCATCAAAACTTTGTGGCTTTTGGTAAGGGTGCATGATAGTGAATAGGAATGAACTGTTTGATGAATAAACAGTGTAGATAACCTTTATCAGCAGGAGTAATCTAAAGAGCCAGATAAAATACCATGAAAACTACAAAACTTAACAAATACACGGTGAAGCATGTTGTACCTCAGTTTCTCTTTTGTAAAAAAAGGGTAGTATTTCTGCGTGTTAGTGTGTTGAAGGTAAGGTCAATTAGGTGTTCATCAGGACCCCAGTGGTACCTCTGGCGTGTCTGAGGTAATGGAGAACTTAGTAAACAGGAATGGTGAGAGCCTTGTTTAGCTTCACTCTAAATATTGTCTGTAACCAGCAACTTTGTTTTGGTTTCCATGTCTCTACTGGAAGAGTTGATTTCTTTTTTTCCCAGCTCCACTTGAGCATGGTTATCTTTATGTGGACAGTGGGCAGCATGTGATTCACATAATCCTTAAAGTAGTGTTTATAAACAGGTATTCCAGTGCAGGTTCTGGGAGCTTTTTCTTCGTTTGTGGCCCATATTTCAGTGTTATATGTCAAGTGCTGCTCTTTGATTTGACACTTCACCGCACCTTTATGTAGCTGACTTCCTGAACTCAAAGTAAATGAGGCACCAACAGAGCTGTTTGCACCTACAGACAAGAAAAAGCATTTTTCTTTTTTTTTGTTGTTGCTGGACCAATGTATGCATGATGAAGGAAAACTGCCTTTAATTAGGTACCAAATTTTCTTCATTGAAAGCAAGCACAAGGTGCACAGTTTGTATATAGCTGCTCAGAATAGTATAGCTAAAATTGCTGTTGCCATTAATGTGCATGGCCGAGTGATTCTTAGGGTTTAGTCCATGTCGGCAGGAAGTGTCAGTCTAATTGCAAGAGGAAGTATGACTAATTGGTCAAGAGAACAACCTCGAGTACTTCTGTAGCAAGCTACAGTGCCAAGTGCCTGCTGGGGAAAGAAGCTTCGCAGAGGCCTTTGCAACATCAAGTGAGAGTTGTAGATGAGGCTGACAGTTCCTAGATAGTCTGTTGATGTACTGTCATCCTGGGAAAGGTAGTGGGGAATAAGATGTTGCAGAACTGAGTCTAAAAGTCTATCTCTGACCAAAAACTGGGGTGGATTTGTTTAGTTTTTTCTATAAGCTGCCTCTTTTGACTTCTGTAACTCATCATAGTGGAAGGATCCTTTTTCAGAAGAAGGGGATGATGGAGATTAGAAAGTATTGGCTAAATGGTTGTGTCTATCTGTCACCACCACTGTAGCAGAACAGGACTGATTTCTATTTTCTCTTTGAACCAAAGGAGACAAGTTGTTTCCTGAAATTGGATAAGGAACTGTAATTGTCCAGCCTGTTTTCAGAGCTGGGGGAGAAGTAAACCCCCAAAAAAGTCTTCTAAAAAAGCTGCTGCTTCCATTGTTTGAAATGGTTTGCTTATCACCTGTTTTTTTTCCTTAAGATGGACACTGAAATACTACTGTGATGATTAAGACTGACAACTTACCTTCCTACAGCTGGAGAAGGTCTTTATTTATTCCCACTTCTGCCTTGAAGGTTTTATGGTGAGGATTAGACTCGGAAGGAAGCATAGTCTACTCAACAGATAGATATCAGCTGGGAGCAACTATTCAAGTACTTGAGCTGGAGATGATCCATTCAGGAGCATTTTTTGACTGTCATACTGTTGTATTTTTAGGAATGGCTCCTAATAGTGGTGTAACTGAAAGGAAATGGAAACCAATTATTTTGTGCGAGGAATTCTCAGAATGACTACTTGAGCAGGGTAGATATCCAATGTCTGATGTGTCAGAGCTGATCAGTTGCGATGCCTGTTTGTTCAACATATTCAGGTGACAACCTCTGCTAAACCTGATATCTGCAGCCCAGACTAGGTTTACGCTTTAGCTTTACTCTCACAGTAGGGCATGTTATTAAAGTGAATGTGGGAATATTACTTCCAAAAATGTTTGTTCTTCATAATACTGCTCATGCTACATTGAGAGGAGAACCAGGAGCAGCACCTGACACTTTTTGTGATGTCTGCACAGCTTGGCAGTGCCCTGTGAAACTCTGGCATAGGGACTAGAGAAGCTTATCTAATGTCCATTTAAACAACGATGATGGTGATAGATGGGAAATGCAAGCTTCTCAAGGAGAAAATGCTTAAACTACTTCGCTGTTCTTTATTCTTCTGGAGTAAAAGTAAGCGGGGGTTGATTGCATCTCTCGGAATATTAGCTTGTTAGGAAAGTGTTCTGCTTTGAAATCAGACCTTTGGAAAATGGAGAACTTTCTGTTCTGCTTCAGTGTGGCTGGTTCTTAGGATCTCAGCGTAAAGGTTATGTCTCTGGGGAGTAAAAATCTCTGTCTGGAAGGCTAAAAGTGCCCTCTTGGCTGAGAACTGGTTTTGCTTTGAGATTGACTATCACTTTATATAGCTGCAAAAGTGACTCTGTTCCCTTTGTTCTGGTCCCAGCCCTGGTTGTCCTGATAAGGTGTGCTGAGGTTTCTCCACAGGCACATCCTTTACGGCATGAAGAAACTATGAGCAGAGAAGGATGCGTTTTCCTTACCTGTGTGGTTTTCTTCTGATTGGCAGCATTGGCAATCCCAGCTCTGAGGCTGGGATTTTCTCAGGCATGAAGCTCAGATCCCAGGAAAGCAAACTTTAAAGCTCCCTTAAGAAGTGGGTGTGATAACTACTGAGGTAACATCTGAACCAAAAACATGGTCAGTGTAGAAGGCTACTTAAGAAGGTCATTGTACAAGTGCTGTAGGGGAAAAGTCTTTTGTGTAATTTAGAAGCAGCTGAAGTGGTAGAGACATAATGGAGACATAATTACCAACATTTTTTTTAAATAACGGCAGGAAGTGAGTATTTTCATGTGTGCAGAATAGATGCTTGCTAAATTAAAAGTACTCTGGCTACTCTTAGCTTATGGCTGTTGTTAGATCAAGCAAGAATTAGAACTAACAGTTTATAGAAATACTGTGTTCTAGGTTTTGTGACCAAAATGCTCAGACTCGTATATGAAACCCTTTTGTTTATCTCTAGTTTATTGTGATTTCACATTTAGTTTTAATATGGAAGTTTACTTACTGATGCTGTTGCAAGTATATAGTATGGGTTGTTATAAACCATGTAACGCATTTTCTAGGAAATTAAATTATTTTTCATCTTTATCACTTTTGCTTGAAAATATTAGCTATAAGAGCTTTAAAACTATTCCCTTACTTGAAGTTTAAGTTGATTTAAAATCAGTAATAAAAACATTCTTTGGTTATATGTTCTCAAAGCAAGTGTTTACTTCAGAGTTGTAATTCAACTGAGAAGTCCTTCATTTAACAGTTTGGGCTATTGGGCCTATATTAATGAAACTTTCTACTTCTGGTTTTTGTGAAAACATTTCAGAAGGGCATTTTGTAATAAAGGTAGTGTCAGTCTTAAGTACAGTGATACCAGCAAACAGAATCTTTTGACTTCAACTGCTGGCAAAACATCCTGTATTGGTGCTTAAAAATTGGAGTATGTTCAGGGTGCCTCCTGCTTAATGTCTGACACTCCCCACCCCAAAAAAAAGCAGCAGCATGAAACCATCTTTTACATGACCCTCAGGGTGTCTGAGGTGTTTGTTTTTAAGATATGGAAAAATCTGCATTCTTTGCCTCATTGCTTGAGATGGTTGTTTGGAGATACGTGCTAAAGTAACTGGAAGACCAGTGTCCTGCTTGTTCCGTGCTGGGGACTGGTCGGTAATTAATCGCCTGGATAATGAGTGCAGACAGCTTCCTCTTAAACGCTCTGCAGGACGAGTACAAGAGACGTGGACACATGTCTAGGGAAAAGGGGAGCGCGTACAGAGGCTGTCTTTGGGAATGGTTTGGAGGTGGATTATGTCTTTGCTAGTCCTTAAGGTGTCCAGGATGGTCCACAGTGAAGAAATTACTGAGGGTCATTGAGAGTTACTGTACCAAAACCCCATGTGGCTGGGTTTCTGTGCAGTGTAGAAAGCAGCGCAGCACTCCCCTGCTTTCTAGGTACAGCCAACTTGGATGCTTTGCTCGGTGTGCTGGTCTCCAGTGTAGCTACTGCAGAGGTACACTCAGCATAAATCACGATGGTTTATTCCAGGTGCTTTAGCTACCTTTTCATTCGTGCTTTATTTGCCTTTAGTTATATTCTGAGGTAACGGGCAGGAGCTCTGTTAGTGATGCTAATAAATGGTCTTGATGGTTTTTGACGTTTGTTTTCCCTCTGTTCAGGGAGTGACAATTCCCAGTCAGAGACGCTACGTGTACTACTATAGCTACCTGTTAAAGAATCACCTGGATTACAGACCAGTGGCACTGCTGTTTCACAAGATGATGTTTGAAACAATTCCCATGTTCAGCGGCGGAACTTGCAGTAAGTACCCAGCACCCCGTTAACCTCTGCTCTCGTAAGAAAATGCCTTTGAACTTGGTTTAGTTATGTGACAGTTACCATTCTGTTATGTGACATGAAGAGCTGCACATCTTGATGGAGGAGAAGATGATACTTAAACATTTCATGTTCCAAAATCTGCTGGGTTAGAGTCGTCTATCTGCTAGCATCCTCCCAGTTGAGGTCTGTGAAGGACTTGTATGGTTGTTTCACTACAGTTTTAAATTGAGAAGTATTTAACTGTTTGAAGATAAGTGATGCCATGTATGTATATATTTGGATATTTGCTCCTTACTTTTATAAAAAGCTTTTTTTTTTTAATATAGCAACTCTTGGGAAACTTGAATTACTGAAAAACATTTGCTTAATGGTGTGTTGGCTTCAAATGCAGCAGCAGCATTCTTTCCATAATGTTTTTAAAAAAAAAAAAAAATTCGTTCAACTGGGTAAATATCTAATTAACTCTGGAATAAACTTTTCTTTATATGGAAGCTTACAAAGTATTAATACACCTATAAACGATTAATCTGGTTTGCTGATACACAGTGTGTTAGTAAGGAACAGCGGATTCTTTTAAACTTTGGAGTATAAATATGAATTCACTTCTGTCCTTCTGTGGGCTGTGTTACAGGGCAGTAACTGCCTAGTATTGCATGTTCATTTTTTGTTAGCGGAAAAAGTCTTTCTAATGGTTTTTGCTATGGGTATTACTGCAATGTGTAATTAATTTCAGTGCCTCCTGTGGCTTCGATTAAAGTTGCACTATTAATATTGTTGTAAGACAGTACCTGAACATGTAATGCACATAAAAACAATCAACCAACTTGTCAGGCTAGCTGTATTTACAGGAGGAGGAGGAGAAAGGGAGGAGCCTCTGCCAAAAAACCTCTGCCTCTAGGGTAGAGGTATGGAGGGTACAGATTTCTGCAATTACCACTTATTTAATGTTTTGGATAAGCTGTGCTATACTTGCGAAGTCAAACTACAAGTATGAATTGCTCGCGTGAGCATTAACTTGTTTGTCCCTACCAGGCTGTTAGCATGCTATTTTCACAGCAGGATGTTGGGATAAACAAAAGATTTGCTAAGCACATGAGAAGATAGACTAACTATCAACTTCAGCATCTTTGTGTACTATGATTCTGAGGAGTTTTCAGTGATTTTTCAGAATCACTTCAGAATATGAAACCAATGGTCTGTGTTACTTCTTTAGTAGTGTTATCTACTGCAGTGGTAGTAATTTTACCAACAGATAACAACTTTAAATCTGACTTCCTTGTTATCTTCCTTCTGTTTTAAAGTCACTGACCGAGCAGAGTCGTGCCTTTCGGGCAAAATGAAGGGATGGCAGGGTTTCACGGCTCTGAGGATTTGAGGGAGATAAGTAGCAGTTTTATAGCTAGGCTGTTCAGCAAGATAGTGTGGGTATGCTCAGTATGGACTTCCACAGCTCTGCAGGGCTGGTTTCAAGGTGGCTATGCACTCTGTGGCAGGGTATGATTCAGTGTGTATTGTCTAGAGAGCAGTCTGCATCTGATACTAACAGAGAAGTCAGGAGCAAATGCAGAAAGACTTCTTCGAATAAGTTTCATTTAATATTTCTGGTTTTCATGCTGGTGTCTCGCAGTTTCCAAAGAAAATCTGCTTAGGCTGCACCAAAAAAACCTTATAATTTCAGCTGTTATCCCTGCAGATTTAATTTAGAAAGTTATGCCGTGGCTGGCACTTTTTTGGTGATGGTAACTTACAGGACAGACTTACAGTCTGTGTATTAACATCAAATTTTGTCCTTGTTTTTGTTTGTATAACAGTTCTGTTTGTGTAAGAGTAGAAGTCAGTTTGTGCTGATGTGACCACGCACTCTGCATTTCGAAGAAGAGACGAGAAAGAATAAAACCCCTCAGTTACGTCCATGTAATATAGAGATGAGAGGCAACATGTAAGGAAAAGTCAAGAAGTTGTCACTTCATATAGTCATTTCTTATTCTATTAAAAAGAAACAGCAACTTTCTAGGAACCCTATGGTTGCCTGAGAGTATTGCTACAAAGGACAGAAGTCTGTTAGGTTGTTTCCAGTAATATCTAGCAAAGTTTGATGGCCTGCAGTGCTTAACTCTTAATAGATATTTATTTAACTTTCAAAATATCATAGCTCATGATTGTGATTCTGATACTAATATTGTGCTTTTTGACACTTTAAGGCATTTCTTACAAAGTGACACTCTGTTTTGCCATGCAGATCCTCAGTTTGTGGTGTACCAGCTAAAGGTAAAGATATTCACCTCCCCTTCAGGACCCTCAAGACGTGAAGACAAGTATATGTACTTTGAATTCCCTCAGCCTTTGCCGGTATGCGGTGATATCAAAGTGGAATTTTTCCACAAACAGAACAAGATGTTGAAAAAGGTTGGTTTTCTCGCTTTTCTGGAAAATGTTGTTGAGCCAATCCTGATGCAGGGCTGAGATGTTGGTTATTCTTCAGTGATGTGTAATCACAGTATTTAATTCTTTGATGTCTAGTTTTCCCAAGGAGAGAATCTACCACAAAATGAAAGCTGGAGATTTTGAGAGTTGGTGAGATTAAGTACAAAGGTTGGATAAAAATTATACTGGATATGTATTGCAGTTGTTTGGGTAGCAGTGAGTAATCTAATTAAGGAAGAAACATTCTCATTCTAAAAATAGACTTGCATACTGAGCAAGTTAACTCCAGCTGTTTTCTTCACTAATTTTTCCTAAGGTTTAAGCAGGCACAGAAGATCCTGTCTGTGTGCTGTTGGCTGATTTCTACCCATCTGTCAAATTTGGTTGAATTTCCGAGATAATTGAGTTCCTGTGCACTTTGTAAAAGTATCTCTGCAATCTATTCAGCCATCGCTTGGTTCCCAGCTGCAGTGCCTTGATGCTAGATGTTTAGAGAATTCACTCAGAACTGAGAATTTTATCAGTGTCTCAGTTGTGGAAAAAATTAACCTAGAACTTATTTTGACACTGAAGTCAGCGAGTTCTTAAAGATGAGTGCGTCATCACTGGGTTTCATTAATTCTGGTGCTTGTGGAGCTAGTTTGCATCTACCAAAGTGAAAGGTGAGGATGAGATCATGTTGATTAAAGGCTACCTTTGTATTTACTACTTAAAATTCTTTATGAATAGTTGTTCACTATTTAATGGATGTTATAAAACTTAAGAGCATTCATTGAGTGAATCCTGTGTACAGGCAAAGCATGAAAATAAGAAAATAATAGAGTAGATTGGGAGACAAACATAAGTGATAACATATATAACAGTCTTATAACAGTGCACGCAGGTTGTACCTAGTAGATGTGTGTGTAAATACACATGCACACTATTTTGTGGGCTTGTTCATCACAACTGATGTTCAGTTACAAGGTATTGTTAACTCGTTTAATGGTGTAATTTCACTAGCTGGAAATGTTGTGTTCTGTTGTTTGCTATGCGCTGATGTCTGCAAAAGTTTTTAAACAGTTTCTTAATGGGAGTATTTTCTTCTGCCTGTTTTAATAAGATGTTTTAGTTGGTCAATGTGGCTATATGCAATACAGAGAACTGTAAAACAAAGCATTTTAAAAGTAGAAATTATACTTTAAGTCCACATTAAAATTATTGACATTTAAAACTGCAATGCACAGGAGCCAGTTTTGAGAACGGACTTGTAAAGGAGCACCCAGATAAGTACTGTGGGCTAGACATGAGGGATGCAGGGAGGTGATGAAACAAAACCCAAACATCTGAGGCAAGGTCCTGTTTTATCCGGTCTCTGTCCTATCTTAACTGTGAATTTGTAATTTCTTTACCATCTTCAGTAACACATGGATTATGAACGGATTTTGAGGAAGCACTGTGCTGCACTGCCCCTCCCCAAGTAAGCCCCCAAAATATCAGTGCGCAGCTCAGATGCTGGATCTTGGCTCTGTAGCACTAGGAACCAACTCCTGTATTTGTTTTACCTCTATAGAGAGTACTGAGATCCAGTGACAGCATAAACTAGAGCTCCTTGTTATCACATACAATTTCTGTGGTATAAATTTGTTCTTCAAGAGTGTGTAAAATTGTCTGCAGAAACACAGCAAGTGTGTTACTATGCTGTAGTTTCATTTCAGAGTGTCATATCAGCCATGGTTTCATTTCTTAAGAATCTCTTTGTAGTTTCTGAGTAGCTGGTTGATTTTTTTTTTGTCTATTCTTATCAGTACCCTAACTATTCAGGTTCTGTGGATTACAGATAGTGCAGAGGTGCTCCTTTTCTCAGTGTTTTTGGACTGCTAGGGCCAAGAAATGCTGAGATGGTGAAAGCTCTTTCCACATCTGCAAGCTTTTCTGAGAGATAGAAACTGTCCCTTCACTAGACAGAAGTCTTTTGTAAAGAAACCACCTTGATAATCTGCCTCAAAGATCTGTTGAATCTAGAGTCTAATTGCTGTCAACCTTATGTAAGCATGGAGGCCAAAAGAAAGTAGGTATGTGGTGTTACACAGTTCTGGTAATACCACTTCTGTTAGCTCTGCTGTAAATGCAGACACAAATTGAGGGCATCTGGGACTGGGTCTGTGGATCCTCTTGGATGTAAGCATGTTAGTCTGTTTTATGAAACCACTGCTGAGGTCTTCATATTGAGAATTAGTGAAATATTCCATCTCTGACGCATGCTTTGGCACTAGAGGAGATCCTTCCACTTGGTTCTTTTGACAACTTGTTGCATAAAGTGACTAAGATGGGAATAGGGCAAAGGTGAATATTTGTGGCAGAAAACCTACCTTGGCACAAATTTGAATACACTTCTCTGTACAAGTGTTTCACATCTGTGCCTGTTCCTTTTCTAGATAAACTGACTACACAGTTTTTACTCAAAACCCTGAAAGAGAGGGTCTTCCACTGTGGAGACTTTCACATTTTGGAGAAGATCACCTCTATGCAGTGATCACCTAATTAATGAGGAACAGCATAATGAGGAGTAACAGGATCTTATCTTTCAGAGATTCTGATTTATTCACATGTGTTTATGAAAGCTGGAATTACAGGTCTGTTGCCCATCACTGGTTCGTGCTCTTCCAGGGTTTTCTGTTAGCAGATTTATGGGTAGCTGCTAAACAAGTTTTCTTGCACACACTTAAAGGCATCACATATCTACCAGTCTGCATTTTAACTTTCCATAAGAAACCTAATCAAAAAACTAATGAAGTGTAATTCTCGTTCCATTCTGGGCCTCAGACTGAAGAATGGCTGTCTCATGTCTGGAGATAAAGGAAACTTCTGTGTCCTCCTGCTGGGTCTGGTTTGGAGTTTGATAACCATTGATCTCAGCTGAAGCACTCCAGATTTGCTCACCTGCACTTGCTTTCAAATTTCTTAGTCCTCTGAAGAACAGTAGCATTATCTGGAGAGCTCTCTAGTATGGAGGGTCCTCGTTGACTTTGGTCAAGCTCTTCTTGGACAAAACAAAACAAATTTGAATGACCAAGTGACTTAAGCACCTAGTGTGGCAGTGTCAATGTGAAATTTAAAGCAGCCAAGTGTCCTGTTCCTTTAATGGCAAAAATTAATTTAAGCAAATTCAGTGGCTAGCAAGAGCTGACCTCAGCCAAAGGATTATTGGTGCTGGTGAGAAGATTTTGGTAAGAGGGTGACTACTTGGAAAAAGTTAGCCTGTTTCAGCTCTTCCATAATCTGTGCCACTTGGCATCGGTTAGTAAGTCCACAACTTTTTGTCTTTTCTTGTCCAGCGAAGTTGTTTACTTTATTCTTGGACCATTTCTTCAGTATGATGTAGCTACTTCCTTTCAAGAGTGAAATGCATGCTCATATGAGAACAAAATGGCTTGAGGCTCGAGTACAGTTATTATGTATGAATTTCTGATGGATGGAAGTTAGTAATTTGGGTGGTTTTTTTGAGCATTTTTTTTGTTTCTCTGACTTGTAGCTTGGCTATTCTTCCATCTCAGACTGATGCTGTAGCCTCTCTAGGTTTGCTTCCATGTATCTGTGGGAAGCCTTTTTCTGCCAGTTATTGATGTTGACATGATAATCTTAAAAGTATTTCAGAGTATCCTTATATCACTTGGTTCAATGAGAGTCTGTTTAAAAATAATACAGAAGATCTCATAATCTTCCTGCCTGCAGAGCCTGGGGGTAAAGGAGACCTTTTTCAGGAGTCCTCCCAGTATAGATGAGAGGGAAACATTGGTGTGGGGGTTTTCTGTAAGAGTCACTACTGTTTTATACCCAGACTCTAGCGTAGGTAGGGCTGACAGCATTATTTGAGCTGTTGGGTGTGCCATTTCATCTCTTGGGTCTGTATAGATAAGAAGTTCTGCTACACAGTTCAAGAGGACTTTGAGTGATTGCTGTTTAGCAAACACTGAAGAATGAACTCTCAAAATGTCAGAAGACTTTAACTGTTGGTCTGAAAATGGTGTAAGAAGTTCCATTAGCCATGACTGTGGGAAGGCTGTGAGGCCAGTATGGAACAGGTTGAAACATGATCTCCATCTTCTGACTGCTGCATAGCATCTCCAAAACACTTAGCTGGTGCTGCAAAGTGATTATAAGTGCCTGTATATCCCTCTGCAAAATTAAACTCTCAGGAGGATATGGGAGCTCCTAGCTGGTGGCTTAAATGATCTTGGATTTGGATCTCGGTCTGCAGTTAGAGGCAGATATTGGCTCTAGAGTGAGGTATATTTTTCTGTCAGTCTGACAACTGGAAAAACTGCACAAGGTAGGGCTAAGTATTGTATGTCAAAATAGTGTGATTAAATCAGCTTCTGTCTCAAGTGTCTGATACTGCACTGTAGATTTTACGATACAGATTTGGTTATGGGAAGAAATATATCTGCAGGTTTTTTTTTTAAGGCAGATGCCTGTGATGTAACTGGAAGTAAAGCAAAACACATTCAGAAAAAGCCTTTAGCTAATATTTGTTTTCAGAAGCCTATTCATTAAATTGTGTTCCTGTGAGCACTTGATCTGGTATTCTGATTTGCTATATAAAGCCGAAGTTCAGTTCATGCCTTGATTTTTGAAATTCCTATCTTTGGCCCATATTACATCAACTTTCTTTGTTGTCTCCCATGGAGCCTGATGCTTTAGCTGACGCTGGCTGAACCCTCACTTTGAATAATGAGTTTTGTTTTTCAGTGGAAGCAGTGGCACAGTTATCAGCCTTAAGAGCTAATTCCAAAAAACATGACCGAGTCTTCCCTCAATTTGAGTGGCTGTGCCATGTTCCAGTACCCATGAACTTAAGCTAATTAAGTTAGTGTAGTGGGAAAGGAAGGAAAATAACTTGATGCTTTAACAAGCTGGAGGGAGATAAAAGGATAAATGACCGGCTCAGCCAAGTTGTATTGTTTAGTTTGAGTCCCCGAAGACCTCTGCAAACTTATCCCAAGGAAAACAGATTAAAAGATGGCTAGTGAGAAGTTTGTTGTCTGTCTTGTCTTCTCCAGACTTTATCAGTAAAGCTGAGTCCCCGCAATTGCTTGTTCAGGCAGGCCTTTAAGTGCCAAGTAAATCCTTCCTGGTTCTGCTCCACCTGCTGAAGTTTAAGGTGAAGCATGACAAGACCATGCCTTCTGCTTCTGCTGGCATTGGTTTACATCCAGTGGTCTTGTTTGCTTTGGCACTGCTTTCCTCCAAAGCTGCTTCAGCACTATTGGTATAAGCCATTTTCCATCCATCTGCTGCAGTGTGTTCGTCAGCTTTGTCCTCTCCTCTGCTGACCTCACTGGAGGTGTCACGGGTGGCACTGAGGACCAGCGCCAAAGTGCATTGCTGGTTCTGCATTGTGGTCCTGAAGAAGGATGAAACATAGTAGTACCATCACCCTAGCTACTAGAGGTGGGATCTCCCTTAACTGTAGTCATGGTGTGGAAATGCACTTTATTCTCTAAATCCTCACTGGAAGGATGGCCTCTTCACCAGTGGTGAGACTGCAGGTGGTATATCCACCTGCTTACAGAGCTGTTGTGTTCTGGAAACATCAGCTCAGGCTTGCTTTTTCCCACTGTTTATTGCAGATGGCACCTGGACTCCAAATCCCTCCTGTTCTGTAGCTGGAAAACTGATGCCATTGGTTGTTTCTGTTTTGACCTGAACTGGGCTTTTGGTTTGAGCAGGAGTAGCCATCTCATCTCCTTGGAGGACTGCGTATCTTTTGAGGGACTCATCATCTGAGCATAGGAGGAGCCTGGACCCAGGTTACCCTGAAGACGCCTTTGTGGGGATTTTGCCGACTTCCACTTTCTTCATGAGACATCAGCAGGCAGGCTGATAACTCGGAGCATTACAGAATAATAAACCTTCTTGCCCAGGATGTTCATCATCTACTTCCAGATCCTGGGGTGGGCATTTTTAAGATTTTCTGAGGTAGTGTTAGTGAAGAAGAAGAGGGTGCTAAGTGTATGAGCAGTTTGGGCCTGGCAAGAACCGACCGACTGCTGCCTTGCATGGATGGGCTCCAACAAGGCTTCTTCATAGATGTGATGGCTTGAAGGGACTTGGTGGCAGTGGCAAACATCTGTTAGTCTCCCAAGAGAACTGTAATTACAGCATGTTAATTTGGTAGATTAACTTGATTCCCAAAGGTACTGGAGTGGCATGCGTTGAAGTGGATAACTTCTTAACTACCAGAAGTGTTTCTGACCGAATTATTTAACTTTTGTCTTTGCCATTGCACTTTCCTTACAGGTTGGGGGTCTCTTAGGTGCTTACAGAAATGCACACAAGGTGGAAGTGTTTTTGTATGCTTTACCTAAAATACTGAAAACGGGTCTACAGACCTTTGGTAGAGAAGGCAGATAGAAGTTGTTCCATCAGACACTTCTGAATTCCCGGTATTTGTGTGCTTACATGTTTCTATTAGTTCGTGAGGAAGAAGAATATAAGTTAAGCAGTAGTCCAGCTCTTCCCTGCCCCCTTCTCCTTGGCCCAGGAAAATGTTGTGATATTTTGCTGGTCCCAAATTGCTTTCAGCAGGGAGGCATGCTCGTATGATACACACTAGAACCACGCCTGTTCCACCTCTGATTTCCCCCCCCTGCTTACCAGCAGAGGTGAATAGCTAGGAAGGTGGGGCACGACCTGGATTTTCCAATAAGAAATTGGAATTAGATCTCTCTGGTAAACCAAAATACGTAAATTAGCTCAGAAGGAGTCATTTTGTGTTCTGGTCCTGTATAATAATATCAAGGAATGTTAGATTCTGGTATGTGCTAAGCTTTGTCACACCTGCAGCTTTAACAGAAATGCAGAAATACTGACTATTGTGGGAAGACTGGCCATTTGCATTTTGGATCTTTTGCCTGAAAACTCAAATCAGAGTAAAATAGAAGGTTTCATTTTTAAAGAGGAAGTAAATGTAGCTCAGTTTCAGGTGGCGAAGTGGTTAATGTGCTAGTCAGGACTGACCTGCTAATGGTAGTTGATCTTGGAAACATCAACTCTTGACTGACAGGAGTATGGCAAGTGATGGAGAACTAAAACAAGAGCATTCAGTGCATCCTACAGAGCTATTTAGCTGAGAGCTTAAAGATGAAGTTCCTGGGCAATCTCATCTTAAGAGATTGTCTAGCCAAGAGCAAAACACTGCTGCTTGTTCAGTTAACACATACAGAGATAGACACAAGGACCCTTGATAAGCATGTAATATACTTGCTGATATCAGCTAGTTCTCCAGTGACTTTTTAAAATCACTAGTACATTTATATTTTGCCTCTTTGTACAGGTATACTTGTTGTAGTGTTATCTAACTTGTACCTTTCCAGCTGTTGATGGTCATCTGTCAACTTCTGCTTAAGTTGAATATACTAAACTGTCAATGCCTCATCTTCTCATTAAAAACTTCCTGTTGAGTAGAAGGACAGCAGACACTTTCAGAGTCTGACTTTCTCTTAGTACTGGTCAGCAAACATCTCACTGGTAGAAACCATCTCCATAAAGAAGTAGTGAATCCACTACAATAGGAGTCCTGTATTTGTAGGGTGTTTTTGCTCAATTACAGCTATTTCTGTATAAAATAAAGTGTTCTGTTATGCGGGAAGCTATGGGGGAGGAAGTTCTCTGTGGCTAAATATTACTCACCTAAGTCGGTTCACGCAGGTTGTCTGTTGGGTTTGGCTACTGCTTGGCAAGGTATGAGCAAAAAAATCTCTTTATGCCTTGTGATTACATGTTTAACACTTGTTTAATTTACTGTCATCTGCTTTTTTTTATAGGTATGATAGATTGTTTTAAAACCAACTTTTGATAAGGAGTGACTTCTGAAAGCTTAATTGGTTAAAATTGAGTTTGATTAATGCAGAGTTTTGCGTATTGTCTGGAAGAATTGGTGAAAATGTCTTTGCATGCAATGTAACCAATGATGTACTGTTGTCCAAACAAGTTTTGTCTGACACTATCAATTTGTTTTTGACCAGCTGATGATATTAGTCTAATTAATGTGCCACTAGTGAATACTAAAGCCAACTTGTTTTTTGTGTTTTTCCTCCCCCAGGACAAAATGTTTCACTTTTGGGTAAATACATTCTTCATAGGACTGGATGAAAATTCAGACAAAGTAGAAAATGGAAGCCTAGTTGCAGATCAGGAACTTGATGGTATTTTCAGTACAGAGCGCTCAGATAATGATAAGGAATATTTAATCCTTACATTAACAAAAAACGATCTAGACAAAGCAAATAAAGACAAAGCCAACAGATATTTCTCTCCAAACTTCAAGGTCAGTATATATTATGTGTAAACAAAGCTGAAGAGCTGCATGACGTTGTCTGATTTGTCTGTCTTGCCCTACGGAGGAACCATTTGAAACTGCTGTCTATGTAGAAATTGAATTCATGTATTAGTATTGCCACCACTTAGCAAAGCTTCTAGCTTTGTAAATTTACCTGCTTTTTGGGAAGTCGATAGGTGCTGAGAGACTGGGAGTAAAGGCTTCAGGTTGTTTCAGGAATTTATCAAAGCCATTAGAGACGAGTAGTAGGAGACCCAGAGACCCAGGTAGCATCTTTCCTGTACCAGCTGCATTGCCATGAGCTCTGAGCTTTACACAGTAATTCCTGACTTGATTTGCAGAGGTGCCTGCTTCACGGGAATACCTTAACCTGTGAATTTAACTTTGAGGAATATAAGCCTTTGCCAGCACTGGTTTTAAAAATGAAAAAGGCATTTTCAAAAATTTTAGTATTTTCTAACTTGCTCATAAAATATCAGTTAGACCCCAGCAGTGCTCGTTTGAAGGTAATGGTCATAGTTGCTTGTTGGAATGTTGCTTGGATCAGACTTCTAAAACACACACACGCGCGCACACACACACACGCACACGTCACCAGTTACAGTGTTTTGTTCATTCCTGTGCACTCTTACTACAGTCTCTTTTTGTGCTTGCGGAGATCTAGAAGGTAGGATGGTCAAAAAGCTTAGTGTGGCATGGCCCGCTGCAGTGGTATGTCCTGCTGCTATAACTCAAGAGTGCTAGTGGTTGGTGCAGATATGCAGAACTCCTTCATCTGGGCTTGAAAAACCTGCTGGGGTTTTTTTTGCCGGTTCTTTATTTTGTTGGGCGTGGTAGTGAGAGGTTGGCTAACCTCAGAAGAGATCTTTATTTCCTTCTTTCCAATGTAGAGAGAGGAGCGCTTGTGTGATTCAGTGTAGCGAAAGGAGCCATGCTGTTAAAAATTGCATTGTTACCTGTGCTCAGTTAAAGTCCAGGTTCCTTTTTTAAATGTTGTTTTTTCCTTTCCCAGGTGAAGCTATTTTTCACAAAAACAGTAGAAGAGCCATCAAATCCAGAGGCTAGCAGTTCAACTTCTGTAACACCAGATGTTAGTGACAATGAACCTGATCATTATAGATACTCTGACACCACTGACTCTGATCCAGAGAATGAACCTTTTGATGAAGATCAGCATACGCAGATTACGAAAGTCTGAATATTTTTTTTATCGGAGATAAAAAAAAACCCACACAAAAAACCCCCAACCACGAAGAGTGACAAACTTGAATAAACTGAAAAAAGGACCTTTTTAAATGGCAAATGGACATAGTGTCAGATTGCCAATTATAGGAACAATTCTTTTCCTGACCAATCTTGTTTTGCCCTATAAATCTACAGGGTTTGACACTTGTCCAGTTGGAAAAAAAAAAAAGGTTACGTAGCTCTGATATGTATATACCTTTTTGTGTCAAAAGGACATTAAAACTTCAATTAGGAACTATAAACATGGCACTTTCCCATTTTATTCCAGTTTTATAAAAGTGGAGACAGACCTAATGTGTATACGTAGGAATTTTTCCTTTTGTGTTCTGTCACCAAAAGAAGTTTCGAAAATATACAGGTTCACATCCTGCCCCTTTTTTTGCACTTGTGTGGCAACAGAAAAGTCTGCAGTTGGCTAAGAGATGTTTCTAGAAGGTTTTACTACATTCTAATGCATGTATTTTGGATGGGGGATGGAAAGTAATGCTCAGAAAGGAATATAGTCTGCTGGAGCTTGGCCTGTGTACCATATCCGGCTATTTACATGCACCTTTCTTTAGCATGCTACCGTAATTCATCCTGGACAATTGAAGAGTCGCCGCTGTCACTGCTTGTTGTTTGTGCATTTTATTTTTTTAAGTGTAATGGTGCTAGAAAAGGCAGCTAGAGGGAGTGATTCTGTATAGGGGTACAGGCACGAACCTTCGCAACATCCTAAAGACCCACAAATGAAGGGAGAAAAATTATTGGGGTCACAGAAAGGAAACACAGCAACAATGACTTAACCATACAAATGTGGAGGCTATCAACTAAAATATGGGCTTGAAAAAAATTGTTACAAAATTTGACAATGATTTATTAATTGTTTTTTTCTGAATTGTAATGGCTGCTCCATCTCCTGTGTAATCAAGGCCAGTGCTAAAAGTCAGATGCTATTAGTGCATACATCAGTCAACATCTTACACTTATATTATTAGTTTTTCAATCATATTACTGCTGTGAATACTTCATGTGCTGCCTTGCAAGATTTTTTCTCATTAATATAAAATTTTTTTGTAATGGTGCACAGGAAATATCAATTGGAGATTCTCCAGGTTAGTGTTTGTTTTGAAGATTTAGGATGCATTTATTCAATCAAACCTCTGTCAGCTGTTCCACCCCTTTGACCTTACACATTCTATTACAATAAGTTTTGCAGTTTTGCACACTTTTTAAAAAAAAAAAAGTCATTAACTGTTAGGGAGTTTTACTTGAATACTCAGTACCTACAATGTTTTAAAAACAGGCATTACACACGATAGAGGAAACCAGTGTTGCAGTAAATTCTCAACACCGTGTGTATATCAAGATGTGTACTTTTAAAAAGCAGAGCTTGTCCCAAATACATTGTTTGCTATTAAAAAAACAAATCACCCAACAAATTAGATTTCTAAACTGGCAGTGTTGTATTATTTGTTTATAGGGATATACACAGGAGTAGGGCTTGAGATTCACTTTTGGTATATAATTGATGTGCCCAGACTGCAGATGACTTAAGAGTACAACTACTGTTGCATACAAATGTGAAGTAGCTGACAAAATTGTTCTCTCTAAAGTGCGCCATGAATAGCTGTCCCCAAATTGACACTTCTTTTAGGATGTAAACCCCCCCCCCCCCCCACCTTTATCACATTTTTTCATTGAAGTTCTTAGCTGTGTTCTCACCTAGATAACAACTGTGTATGGAATCTGTAAGGGCCCTGTACAACAGCATTAATGGTAAGAATTTGAATGAGACAAGGCAGGACTTCCAGTAGTTACTATTGATAAACGAAGGTATAAAGTGCTTTTTTTTTTCGGTGTCTGTTGGTCAATTTTGCTCATCAGATTCATGATTCTAATTTCTAACAAAGCTGATAAGTATTTTCTGACTTACAGGTTTAATTAGACTTTAATAGCTTAATGGATCAAGATTACTAGTTCCAGTGCTCATTATTCCCACTGTTATTGACGAGCAGGAGGTGGTTACCTTGGGACGTGATGTTTAACTCTTACCCTTCGAATCATGTTTCACCTTGTCTGTTTCTTTGACCGTTGAAAGTTGTGTTGGCTAATAAACAAAAATGTTCATGCTTTAAAAGTATTCGGATATTGACACTGCTGCGTGTCCCACTTTGGATAATAAAAATTGGATTGGTGCGGTTCCAGTATGTAACGCTGAGGGCCGGATTGGAAATCATGATGTGATGGGCTTTTGCACTGTTATTTTTTCCTTTGGAATGTGAAGGTTGGAATGAGGGTTTTGATTTTTTTTTGAATGTTTCGATGTCTTTGAGAAGCCTTGCTTACATTTTATGGTGTAGTCATTGGAAATGGAAAATGGCATTATATATATATTATATATATAAATATATATTATACATACTCTCCTATACTTTATTTCAGTTACCACCCCCATAGAAGTTGACAAGAATTACTATGACTGAAAGGTTTTTGAGTCCTTATTAAAACTTTATTTATGACAGTATTCATAATTAGCTTGAACTGCATTCTGTAGGTAATCTTTCCTTGAGTTTCTGGACTGTATGCTTAAACCTTTTTGGATGTGCAACAGCTTACATGTCTGAAACTACCTGAAGGCATCACTTTGGTAAGAGCTTACTGTTAGGCCCTGAAGCATCCCCTAGTCATTAGTAGCCCCACTCAAAATATTTGCCACAGCTATTAAAGGGCAATTGTATAAATAGCATCCGGATTTGTTCTGTGGCACACATTGTAAACTGAAGTGGAGTTTACATGCAGCATCAAATGTTTCAGCTTTCAAAAAAAAAAAAAGATGCTAGTGTGCAAGTTCCATGTTTAGTCATAGCAAATGTGTGCAATATGTTAACGATGCCTGTGGTTGCCACAAAGTGCCTCGTTTACCTTTTAAATACTGTTAGAAAGTGTCATGCATGCAGATGGATGGGGTGGAACTGTGCACTAAAAGGGGCTCCAACTGCAGTGTTTGGCAGAGCTGCCTTTCTCTGCCGGTTCAAATTTTCAGTCTGTTTTCATATAGCAAATATATATAGATACTAAAAAAAAAAAAAAAAAAAATCAGTCTGTTAAGCAGCCTTACTCTGATTCAGCCTCTTCAAATACTATTGTGCTGTGCAACAGTGGCTCTGTGTGTAATGCTATGCACTGAGAATACACAAAAACCAAGTATGACATGTACAGGATAATGCCTCATACAAATCAGATGTCCGTTTGTTATTGTGTTTAACAACCCTTTATCTCTTAGTGTTAAAACTCCACTTAAAACTGATTAAAGTCTCATTCTTGTCACTGTGTGGGTGTTTTATTGAAGTATTTTGAGTATGGAAATGGTCAGCTAAAATGTTTTGCTTGTAAGCCATGAAATTTTGAGCATTATTATTAGAGCAAAGGATGCTCCTTGTGCATCAAGGGGTTTTAAGGGAACTGCAGCTTAAAACCCTTTCATATTCAGAAGCTTTAAACAAGTGTAGGCATTGGAAGTGCAGATTGTGCGCAGGGAGATCAAACCCTTTACTGTGATGCTGTCATGGTGAGATGCAGGACCGCTTTCCTGGGGAACTAATTTATTTTTAGTCTCCAAGTAAGAGAACTCTTTCCAAAATGTGCGTTACCTTACTTCTAATGCCGACCGGTGCATCTCCAGCAAAATGAGATGCGAGTCAAACCCGAGAAGTCTTTTCCTAAAGTAGCTTTAAATTGGCAATGAGATTCATTTTTTCCCCAGTGGAAAAAGCATGCTCAACATGTATATCAAGTACGTAGTTCGGGGTTTCTTCTATTCTTGTTGCTCATCTATTTTCAAACTAGACTTTAAACTGGCACTTTACTTAAAATATATGTGGTGTTCTCCTTTTGTGTTAGGGTTACTCTCTGAGCCTCTAGGAAAGAGACCAATAGCTCAGTGGATAGCCTCTGCGTTTCTAATGATGGCGAGGAACCAGGGCGCTGTTCTGCACCCTGTGAGTCCCAGCGATGCTGAATTTGGTTACTTTAGGTAACTCTCGTTATTCCTCCTTCCTTTCTGCTGGTGTTAATGTCAGCCCCATATCACATCTGGCTGAGCATATCCAAAAAATGTGTGTATCGAGTAGAGTTTTGATGCTGTGGCCTGTTCTGCTCTTCGGTGGCAAGAGAAGTGGAAAGTAGTGTGGTGCTTTATGGGGGTGGAGTGTTTTCCAGCTGTCTGGCCCGTTCAGGTGAATGACACAGTTAAGGGCTTTACACCATTTTAATAAAACAGCAGGTGGTACTACCCAATCTGTTAATACATGTTCCTTTTTTTGGGTAAGCTTGTTTTTTCATCTAGAAAATGAAAGTAGAGTGGGAAGGTGTAGAAAGGAAGGACAGGAAGCTTTAGGGAAAGTAGTTTGGACAGTGTTCAATATGTTGAGTGGCATCTATAAATACATAGATCTATGTATATGAAGGGATTCTAGTCTGAAGACAGGTGAAAAGTGCTGTTGCAATGTGGATAGAGTATCGTATTTGACTTACACTCTTGTCCTGTTGACTAAAAGTCCCATGCTCCAGTCCTTAGCAGCTAAAAGCTGCTTCTATTAAAAAAAATTTTCATTTTTTCCATTTATGGCTATGCGTATGAGTGCTCTGGTGACTAACGTGATGATTGCACTTCCCAGGGTGGTGCTGGGTGCCTGTATGGGGGATGCTCCTGTGTGCTACATTCCTGCACCTGTGGTTTCC
>NW_008825613.1:1787309-1801195 GCF_000699105.1 Pygoscelis adeliae
TGCCCTGGTGAGCTTTTGCTACCTCTGGGGTCGGCAGCAAACTTGGTTTATGCGGGTCTCTTTAGACAGCCATGGAGTGATTGTTAATAATTAATTGCATCTTTTTTATAACCCTGGCTGCAGTTTTAAATTATGGTCTTTTAAGAAGGAATTACGTTGGTAGCAGACTCTTAAAACACTCTTTTTTTTTTTTGCAGTTGGTTGGCATTTTGGTTATGAATGAGTGGTGACATCTGCTAGTGATGGTGTTACTATATTAGTCTAACCAGATTCCCTAAGGTGACGTGCTGCTGTGATCCCCGGCTCATTGCCACAGGGAGGTGACAGTGTCAGTGTTCTGGGCACAGCGGAGCTGGGAGGCACAGCCCGGTGCAGTCAGACCCCCGTGGGGGGTGGACCAAAAAAAAAAAGCCCAACAAACCAGCCCTACAGGTTGAGACTATTGATACAATGGGAGAGCAGGTCAAATAACAAGCTGGGTCAATTTTTGGAAGATGTCTTCTCAAAAACGTAATATGACTTGCTTGCTAGTTCTGCTTCTTTGGTTTCTTCTCAACCTTATTCTTTGGTATCTTCTCAAACCCCCCTCTTTCAACATCTATCCTTCTTGGTAGTTCTGGTCCTTTTTTCATACAATTGAAAGCTTCTTGTGCTAGGCAGATGAGAAAATCCATTTATTTTAAACTGATGTGTCTACTAGAATAAAAACCCATATTTGTTTTTTTGCCTTTTTGGTATCTCTTGCTCCCTGTGCTTTGAGACTTTTTCTGGTTGGGCTTTTTTTTATGGTGTTTCATTATTTTTCTGTGTGTTTCTTCTCATTTTCTGCTTTTCTTCTGTGCCTTCAAACTTTTTAGCCACTGGTATCTTTGTTGCAATATAGGACAGGTAATTCTTTTCTGCCTGTTTCTTATTTCCTTTTTTTTTTTTATACAAAGCTTTAGTCTGAAGGCATAGCAAGGGGAAACACTTTTAGGTTCCTTTTCTTAAAAGAATAGCTCTGAAAAATGTCAGGGTTGTGCAAGTTCAGCAAATGCATTTGCCTGAGTGAGCTGCTGATGTGCTGTACGAACCTGCATGTGTTTATTCAGCCTAATGGGAATGATGAGCACATGTACTTGACTTGTGATGAGCAACCTGTGCAAAAAAAACTTAATTAACTGCTGGGCTATGTTTTCCAGCTGCAAATGTTTCTGTATGGATTGTACTGGCTATGGCAAAGTAGAAGAGGGGTTTAGTGGTTTTTATTTTTTGAGGACTCTTGTGCTTGATAACTTACCCTGTGTCCCATAGCTAACTCCAGATGGTGAAAATAGGTGGCACTTTGCCTTCATGGGGCATCCTTTTCCTGCTTCACAGACTGTTCATTGTAAGAGTTTTAAGTTGATTAAAGATGATATTTTAGAGGCTGACTTTATAATACCCTTTGTATAATTTAGGCTGCTTAAGGCTCTACTTTTTTTTGGCCTTCGACAAACTAGCAATAGTATTGGGATTATGTGGGGTTTGGAAGATGAAGGGGCTGAAAGCAGGTGGGAAATGCTGGATTAAGAAATCTGAGCAGGCCGGACAGATACTGCGTGCCCCGTCCTCCATAATGTTTTTGCAGTAGAATGAAAATGGCAGAAGAAAATGGGAAGGATTCTGTAATGGAAATATGTGCATGAATGAACATTTTAAATGGAAATTAATGAGTTTTGAGGATAAGAAGGCAAAGTCTTTGATGTAAAGCAGGATTTGGTATTGGGAGAGAAACCTCACGGGTGGAGGCATAGAACTTGTGAGAAAAGGGGTGATGGCGCATGTTTAGACAGATTTGCTGAGGTTTTGCAAAGATGGTATAAAACAGCTGATGAGAGGTGTCTGAGAGGCAGCTGCAGGGCTGAGTTTAGGCGGGAGGTGAATTTGAGTGATTGGCTTGTTGGGGATCATTTGCTTTAAAGGTGTTTGAAACTATGGAAACAGGATGGCTGACAGCTATAGACTGTAGGTAGGATTTCAACCAGCTTAGGAAAATGTTGGCATTCGCGTGGGAGGATGGTGAAAAGCTCATGTAAAGATCACGCAGCAGTGAAAGTAGGCTGATAACATCCACTCGCAAGCGAAAGGGAGAGTTATTTTCCTTCTCCGAATATTAGCGCTTGGGAAGGACATGGCTTTTTCACAAGGCTTCTCGAAATCCAGATATACAGTAAAGTATCTCTGGTCCATGATTTTTGACTGTTCAGTATCGCTCAGATATGACTTACAGATGGGCTGCTGGGGCAAACCAACTTGCAGCTGAGACATGTTGGAGAGGGCTGAGGGCCTGATGGCATCCTGGATAAACTGCAGCCCCATTGGAAGAGGAAAGGGCTGGAACCAGATGGGAACCACTGAACTGAGAAATACAGAGCAATAATAAAAAGCAGAAGAGGAAGGAGGTGCTTCTGCCAGGTTGGGATTATTTTAACCCCAGAGGGCTGGGCATCATCTTGGCTCTTTTGTATAGAAAGGAAGGAAAAGCTTTGTACAAGAACCCAAGCTCACAGGTTGTGTATTTGTGCCCTGCTTTGTGAATCTGGAAAGCCGCTTCTTGCAATGTGTCTCCAGGATGATGTCTTCACCTCTTCCTGTTGAGCATAGAGGGATGACACCCGGTGCCATACAGGTTGCTTTCCTTGAGTGGAAAGTGTTTTGCTGCTTGATTATTTCTTGACGTGCTGCTAGCTTCCTCTCACCATTTGGCTTCTGTTGTCTTCTTCAGAGGCCTCCTTTTGAACCACGTGCTCCTTGCAAGAGGCCTCCTTTTGAACCACGTGCTCCTTGCAAGTTTCATCCTCTCACGAGTGGCACTCTGACATCTCTTCATGCCCTGGAGGCTCCTCTGCACCCCAGAACGATGGCCATTTCCCAAGCCTTCAACAAGAGCTTAAGCTCTGACTCTTGTTGCTTGAGTGCATTAAAAAGATACCCTGTGACCAGTGCTGCCAAGTGAACCCTGAGAATCCCTTGTGCCGATTTACCGTGTGCAAACATGTTCCTTGGGAGGTATCTGCTGTTCTTGCTTAGCAGTTGGCACACGTCCAGAGCGATGCAGGTCTTGGGCCCCTGATGTGGCACTGTAGTCCCTTGATGAAGGCTTGCTCCCAAGCAGGGCACACCCTGTACTGGTTTTGTCGTGGGGATTCTGCCTCCAACATTGCTGCTTCTCCTTCACTTCTGCTCCTTGTGCTGGAGGCACCAAGCTTTGGGATGGGGAGATAAGGTGCTGTGAACCATTCCTCTGACTCCTGCTTTCTTCTTAAGTTCAGTGAATAGTCTCCCGCTTTGAGTCCATCCAAGGTTTCTCTGCCCATCAGAGGCTGTTTGCTGGTTGCCAGCTTCTTGACTCATCCTCCCTTGAAGCAGGTGAAGGGATGGCACCCAAGGGTGAAGTCCACATGTCCTTTTCTGGTTGGGTCTGTGCTGCAGCACTCCAGGGGATGCCCTTGCTTTCCCTGAACATTGAAGCAAAGAAGGAAGATGCTGCAAGGAACAAGCTTTGCTGCCTTCATCTCTGCAGCTCCATCTGGCAAACTTACATTCCAGGAGAGTAAGATCTGGAGATCTTATTGTAGGGGAATAAGATAAGATCTCCCAAAATTTTATGTTCACATAGGATAAAACCCTACTGTTTGATAAAAATCTTAGCTTTGGCAGAGCATCTCTTGACCAATATCTGGAAGGTGATTTGATGCTGGTGGTGGAAGTATGAATTACTTTATTGCCACCCTGTTGTTAATGTCGCCCCATGGTGCCCAGTTGCGATGTTAACCAAGCAGGGAGAAGTGGATCCTTGCTGCTTTGCTGCGAAGGACTGAAATTGGGGATGCCAGCCACTGTCAACAAGACCAACTTCTCTGCAGTTAATTTGCCCAGCTCCTCTGCTGTTCCTGTGGATGACAGCAAGATTGCAGCATAGCTAGAAGTCAGGACCTGTGCATTTATGTCTTTGGTGAAGGTCCCAACCTGTGATCATGAGCTCAGCTGGGGTTGCTTGCTCAGGTTGCGTACTTTGCAGAGATTTTCCCTCCCCACTCACCCTTGTCCCTCTTCTTCCCTGTCCTCATAGCAAAAAAACTTTGAGTAGGAAATTTTGATTACTTTGATTCAGAGCAGTGCAAGAGCATGACTTCGGGCTTCTCTGGGGAGGTAGGACTCATTTGTTAAGGATTTGACACGTTTCACAACACCAGGAGATGGATGGGTGGATACAGTCTTGTGCATATGCACTCCCTGCAGTGGTTAATTCATTTGGTGCTCACAGCCAGGTCTTGCCAAGGAGGTGGGAAGATGTGGTGCAAGGGGTTGGATGTGCCCTGGAGCCGCTTTCATTGGCCAAAGAGGGGGCTGTGTAAAGCAACATGGCTGGGAAAGGAAATGAGTTTGGGATCTATTAAGCATAAGGCAGTCTTCTGAGAGCAGTTTGGGACCCTGTAGCAGTAGCTGCGGAATGAGCTGGCCAAGAACTATTTTCCAAAAATCGAATTACCTGTTAGTTCAAGGTGTGGTTTTGATGTATTAGTGGGCACAACCTGCTGTTCTCACTTTGGTACTTGTCTACCTTTTGAAGAGTGCATTTTTCTAACAAAGTTCATGAGCTTTTTTTGGATTAAATGCTGTGCCCAGTTCATCTGGTGCATGTCTATAGCTGAACTTTTTATAAATGAGCCCACTTCCTGCAGCAGTTGTGTAGGAGCTGGTTTGGTCTTGCACAGTTTCAGACCCAGAACAGTAGTCAACGGGTCAGCTATTTCTCCGGTGGTTTCGGTTTGATGCTCCATTCTCGCTTGATACCTGCAGCTTTGGGTGATTTCTCTTCATAACGCTGCTAGTAAGATGACTCATGGCAGAAGTGGGCCCACTGCTACTTGTCGCTTTCTTTTGACAAAGCCATTAGTGTTTGGCTCATTTGCACATCTGTTTGTCAGGCTGGAGTGGTTTATTTCAAATTGTGCATATTCATGTACAGCAAAGCTTGTGAAGTGCTGTCCAATTCCTCTCTTGCCTCTCTCCACATGGAGCACTTTCTTAATGAAGAATTAAGAGACCTTAGGGACCAGATGCAACTCGATGATGGAAATAGTTGCACAATAGCGTGTTTGATTAATGCCTTCTGACTTTTCCAAAAGTTGAAGTCCTTCAGACAAAGCAAGCTTGGCTTAACTGCAGGGAGAATGGGAAGGCAAGAGGAGAGGGAGAGGCAAGGTGAGATGTCTGGACAAGGAGGTGGAAGGGAGATAAAGGATGCTGAACATCCACATAACTGAATATCTGAAGGAAAAGCTGAAATACAAGAATTGAATAGCCCATTGCCGACTGCTTGCTTTGGATGGTTGGGTTGTTTGGTTTTTTTTATCTCTGCATCTTGCTGTAAAGCCTTAAAATATAAGAACAGTTTTGATTGTACATCTGTGTAACCATACAACCGTTTGGGTTTCTGGCTTATTGAAATGGGTGTCCTGCCTCTGTGGCTGGAGGTGACTGTTCAGGGATGAGTAAGAACAGGGTATGCACATATGAGACTGGCCCATAACCAAAAACAGTTGGTGGCCAGGGACTTCCTGAGCCTGAAGTGGTTTGTCTATTTAGCAACCTTCAATACATTCATCTTCAAAGCACAGGTCCAGTTTTCCCTCAAATTGATGTATAAACTCTTTGCATCCATTGTATCTTCGGACAAGGGGTTTCACAGGTCCTATGACCTTTTGGGTGAAGTGAGGAAACATCTCCTTAACTTCAGTTGATCACTCCTAGTCCGTGTGTTGGAAGAGGCAGTGGAAGGCCAGTCCCTCCTCCTTTCTGTGCCACTTGCCATTGTATAGATCTCTGGAAAAGGCATCTCTTCTCCAGGCTGAAGACTTCTAGTCTGAACTTCACACAATACTTCCAGAAGAAAGACATCTCCAAAGTTTTATGCTATGGCAAAAGCATCCTTTTAGGAGTGATTTGCATGGCGACTGTATTTCACCTTGTCACTAAACATGCAGCTGTGACTACTGGACCTGTGCAGAGTTTGCATTTCCCCAGAGATCATGCAGTTTTGCGTCATTCTCTTTGTGACTTGGGGGAGGGATGTAGTTAGTGGCGGAGTAGTGACAGTTTGGTGGGGAGACGGGCGCAGATGGTTTTCCCTGGGGGGTTTACATGGCAGAAGTCCTGCGCGTGCAGTTGCCATAGGTCCATGGGCCGTTGCATGTGCCCTGGCTGCCTATCAATGCAGGTGATGCAGTATTATTGCTAAAATACTTTTTCTCTTTGGTCTGCATGTTAAATTTAAAATTGTAAGATTAAATTTGGCAGTTTCTATCTCAAGCATGTGTTTCCTTTTTTGTAATTGAAGCCCATTAAGCAGTTTAATTGGGAGACTGTTGCTCTTGAATAAGCATTTTGAATTAATGAGCTGGTTTAGCAGTGCTTATGCCTAATAATGCTGCTTTTATCTCATGTGAGAGTTGGTCCTCACCTGTTTTCTCCCTCTTTGCTGCATTTGTGAGATAACCCAGGCTTTTATTCCCAGTAAGCCTCTGCTTGCTCGGGGCCATCAGGCACTGCTGCCCTCCTACCAGTGTGCCGTTTCAGCATTGTGCAGGTGGCTGGGAAAGGGTTAATCCTCCCTGAAGGGTGTCTCCCCAGTGCATGCTTAAATAAGGGTGATGGTTGTGCTCTGCTCCCAGCTGTCAGGGCTCAATCGAAGCCCCAGCGGGGATTTTACAGCCTCTCGGCTGCTCTGTGTCTGTACAGGTGCCCGGTGCTCTTGCAGACATGGTGTGCATATGAGCATCACCCAGCTACAGCCTCTGGGCGCTTCGGTCTCACCAGGGCTACAGCTTGGTTTTTTTGTTCTATTTGCTGCCGAAAGTTGACTTTTTATCTTATCTGTGGTCTTTTACCACGAGCTGATGTGATCCCTGCTCTGATTTCTGCTGCGCTGCATGGTGTGTCGGACCCACTGTGCTCAGTGCATGTTGCAGGACTGCTGCAGAACAGCTGCGATCTCAGAAAGTCTGTTTTCCTTTAGCCTTTCTCCCTCCTTCATTGCAGAAATAAATAAAAGTAGACCTAATTTGTGGGATGTATGCACTAGCTGCTGCTCTTGCTTTCCTTATGTTGACACTTATCTCTTTAGGGTTGGAAAAAACAACCGTAATCCTGTGACCTGACCTCCTCAGGCTCCCTCAGTTGGAGCCATATCCTCAGGTTAAGCTATAGCATCTCTTTAAAGATTTTTTTTTCCAACACAAAATATGCTGATACTGGACCATTTCAGCCTGGAGGTGGCAGACATCTGGCTTTCATGTAAGGGCTTTTATTGCAGGAGCCTTTACTGAAGCTTGAGGCCATATCCAGCACCTGTGGACCTCAACCAGTGTAAAACGCATGCCAATCCATAGCAAATCGTAAATCCATAGTAAATGCCAACAACCTGGCTCGCTCCTCCGTGGATGTGGCCGTTCAGCACAGGGTTTGTTCTTCTTAGTGCGGCAGCAGAGGCACTAAGAAAGCCTAGGCACTAAGAAAGCAGAGGCACTAACCAAACCACTTCCAACTCCTGCTGCTACAAGGTGCTGAACTCCTGTCGCAGGGTGCGTGCTCCCAAGGGGTGGTTTCCTCTCGACTTTCTCATCTTCCTCCTTGCAGCTTTTCCTTCTTTTCTGATTTAGCTGGATTCCTGGTAACGCATAATTATTATTATTTTATTGAGTTAGATCCTAAATAACAGGCCTGACCTGAATTTTTTTCATCTGACAGGCAAGTGACTTTGCCAGCGCATCCCTGACACTCATTGGAACTGCAAGGAATGGCAAAGTCTAAAAGCTATCAGCTTTTTTTTTTTGCGTGTCTGGGCTTTGCCCATTGTTGCGCGGGGATCTTTTTTGGTTTTTTGAAATAAATGTGGGATAACCTAACCCTTGTATGCCCCACAGATGGAAATACCTTTCTCGTGAAAGGTAAAAATGAAATTTAATAGAATAGGAATATTTTTCCCCCCTGTAAATGGATCAAGAGGGTATTTTCACCTCCAAAAGACCCTGGGCAGAGGGCTACTAATACTGTTTTTATTCCAAATTCTGTTCACATGAGGAGGGACCAGGATGTGCAGGCAGGCAGAGCAACATCTCCATGGCCAAAGAGCTGGAAGCTGATGTGGTAGGAGATTATCCAGGAATTAAATTGAACAGAGTGGCCAGAAGGGAGCTGATGCTGCTTGAAATCACAGGGGCTTATCCATGCATATCTGTTTGACCAACATCGAGGTCTCACATTAAAGGGTGCTGGTTTGCCATACCTGCTCGCTCTCTGGGGATGTGCAGCGATCAAAACTGGGCATCAGGGACCTCTCAAATACACGCTTCCTGGCCTGGGTTAGAGGGTTGTGTTCATTTACCCACCCATCTGTCAAGAAAGCTTTTGCTTTTTCAAAGACATGCTATTTGCGCTATTTGTTTATGATGCTCTGTCGAAGGACCTGAATGTTTTAGCTTCACATGAAAATCATTTAGTTGTCAGCATACTATGTGCTGCTGGCTCAGGTTTTCTGACCCATATTTGGTTAATGAAGTCACCATTAAAATTCCGAGCATCCAAGTCTGCTTCAAGGCGACTGGGGATTTAAGCATAGCTGAAGGTCAATGAAACTCGGGATTCGTCCATCCTTTTGCTCTCAGAAAAGAGCCTGAAGGCTCCCAAAATACTCTAGATGTCTTTGAAAATGGAACTCTGTTTGCCTTGATGTAACCAAAACTCATGTTGCTAAACAGATTCAATTAAACTGAGACCATCTCCCAGTGAAATTCAAATTTGCTGATTTGAGACTAATTAGAACAGAATATTTTTCAGTTGGAAGGGACCTACAATGATCAAATTAGGCTCCCTGAAAATTTCCCTGAATTTCTCCCCTGTACAAACGTTTCTTCAATTGAACATGGTTTCATGATTATATATAACTTTATTCACTATTATATCTAATAGTGATTTTATATATATATTACTTTCATGCATACAGTCGTGAAATAGTGCATATTTTCTAATAAGAAATCTAAAACTTAGACCTTGCTAAAAGTATCAGTGTTGATTATTGTGCACAGTGATGGTGGGATAAGGCTTGTGCTCTAAACGGCATCAGATTTTATTCAGGAGACTTTTCCTCTTAAAAAAAAAAAAATTTAAAAAAGTCCCTCTGGAGAGCAGCAACACTTTCTCATGGAGCAAGACGTGGAAACAGGCTCATCACTTCTGATTTTATTCTGCATAGTGGGTGGAAGAGGGATACTGAACGCTTTCCCGCATCAGAGGACATCAGAGCAGCTTTGGGATGTCACAGACAGTGCTGGTGTCTGTTAGACGTCTTCTGACCAATGCTATTTGTCTGAATTCCCAGGAATGCTGCTTGTTCTTCAGAGTGGAAAAATGTTCTTTTTTTGGCTGTGACAACTTTTTTTTTCCTGGGGAAAAAAATTTTTAAACAAAGCATGGCAAGGGTTTGTGTGTGTAGGTCTTAATAGTGTATAATGGGGATGGAGCGAGGCTTCGCAAATAAGCTTCAGGCAGATACATGAGGAAGCTATTAATGCTCTACTTGTGATTTAAGGGCTAAGAAAATGCATCGTTAGGTGGATGATCATAGAGACCCTGGTGTGTTGGAGTGGAGGCAGACTTGGATATGTGGGAAAATGTCTCTTTGACCAGAAAAAGATCAAAACAAATGGGTAAATAAACATAGAAGCATATGTTTCAAGACTGAAAAAAATGAGATACGTGGTGGATCAAAATCCAGCTTCATTGAGGAGCTTGAGGAAGCCCTGGATGAGCAAAGGGCCAGCAATGGGGCTAATATCAAAAAAAGCCTTTTTGGGGTGGCAGCTCAAGGCTGGAGGTGGCTGCAGCCATCACTGCAGTTCCTGGTGGTGGTGTTGGCTGGTGGTGGGGTGCCTCGTGCCCTCCCACCCCGCCTGTGGTCACCTCACTGCGAGAGGTGACCTGCTCTGAGGTGGCAGAGGGGTGTTGCATACTTCCTAAATCATCAACAGTTTGTTCTTATTGCGGGTTATTGGTCAAAAGGTTGGTTGTGCACAGTTCTGTGTATGAAGTTCTCTGGGTGAAGAGGTGTTTCCTCGTGTCCAACCTGAACCTGTGGATGGTGATCTGGGGCTGCGGCCCCTCCTATCACCTGTTGCTTCCAGGAAGGGTTTGGCCCCATCCATTCCCTCCATCCCTGCCCATGCCGCAGCTGAGAGCTGCTCACAGATGCCTCTAGTGTCCCCATGGCCAGACCCATAAACAAGGCCATTTAGATTGCACACCCCAAAGTGCATGTGCACTTACACAGGTTTAACCTTTGCAGGTAAAATGGAGTTAGACACCAAATGTAATGTTACTAGGAAGGACCAGACCGGCTCATCTGCTTCTAGGTGATGGCTTAGAGAAGGATTTGGTTGACTTGACTTTTTGCTGGTTCCTTCTCCTGTGATAGGTGATGCCATGTGTTAGAAGTGTTTTATGGATGTAGGCTTTTTGGCTAAAAAAAGGGTTTTTAAACAAAAACAGCAACCGGAAAATCTCAAATGTGTTTGGAGTCGGCGATGAATGAGCCCCCAAACTGCTTTCCTTTAGAAACTGTCCTGCAAAAACTCTGGTTTGAGATCTTTCCGAAATACTTTGAAGTAATAGTAAAGCAGGAAGTTAATTAGAGCTGCTTTGATATCTTACAGCATGTTTTAACAGCTGCTTGGGAGGCAGCTCAAACAGTAAGAGCTAGCATGGTTTAGTGCATGCTCCTGAGAGTCTGCGTTGCCCCTACCAAAATGCCTCTGCATGTCACGGCTGTGGCCAGTTGTTTTCTTTCCTAAAAGCTCAAACTCATTTGCATGGGGACTTGGGGAAATAAAATGGCCATCCTCATTGGACTGCTGCTTTTTGTAATTTTTTTTAAAGTAGTAGTAATAATAATAAAAAAATCCCTTGATGCTGTGGTGTTGCAGCCATGGTCTAAAATTTCCCTGTTTCTCACTTCTGTTTTCAGTTGTCTTTCTCCCAGGTTCTCCAGCAGGCTAACATTTTCCATGGCTTATTTGCACTTAAATGACTTCCCTGGATATTTTAAAATGAAATCATTGCAGTGAAGAAGTTCAAGCTGTCTCTTCTTGGTGAAGAACCTCTATATAGACCAAAAGCAAAGGTTTTGACCCTGTTGGTCCACCCTCTTGGAGGAAAACCCTTGTGCTTGCTGGCAAACATGAATTGAAATCTTTTACTGTCATGATTAATGGCTGGATTTGAGCAATGTGCTCTGTCATGGAAAAAAATGGATTCTTCTGAAGTTCTTCCTCATTGCAGCTGTAACTTTTATCCTTCTTTCTTGTCTTTTGACTGATCTTTAATCTTATGACTTGATGTTTGTTTGTTATAATTTTGATTGAATGAGTGATGCTTTGGAGTTGCATGCTACACATCAAGTCCTACTCTTAGTCTTATTCCTTAAAGCTCATCTCCATGTCACACGAGAAGGAAGAAGTGGAGAAACCATGTATATTACTTGATGTGCATGTGCAAATCCTCATATCACCTCTCCATTGTGCTTCTTCCCCTCCCATGGTTTTAAGGTGAAATGAGAACACAGCATTAAGGCTGGAGAAGCAGCCTTAGGTGAAAAGTCCCAGGTCAGTCCTTCTGCCCTGCAAGGCGGCTTCTCGCTATGACTGCATCCTTCTGGGCAGCGTGACAGTCTTTGTCGTAAACATAATGGCAAGGGCTGCACCTTTTCCTAGAACAGCGATTGCTCAGAGGTAGTGTTTTACCCTGGTGTGGGAGTTCAGATTTGCAGAGCGGCTCCAGCCCAAGCAAAGCTCCAGCACTGCTTTTACCCACAGTTCCCACAGTTGTGTTCTTCCTATGTTGGGTTGATCTTAAGCAAGGTCAACATCTGGGTATAGAGTTTAAAAAAAAAAAAAATTATTTTGGTCACTGTGGAGAGTAAAATAAATAAAACTAAGAAAAAGGAGGGGGGGGTTTCCAGCTTGCATACCTGCAACCTACCTCTTTTAGCTTAATGCATGTGTACCTAAAGTGGGGGGAAACACATATATTGGTCACAAAATATGACTGAAAGCGATGACTAGCTTAATCGTGGGAGCAGGGGAGATATCCGGGTTTTTTCATTACTCTTTGCTCCTCCTCTTTTGGCTTTTTGTGAGCTTTTAGGGAAATGTCCAGCCAGGGCTGAGCTGTAAACATAGGGGCAGGTCAGTGGAGGCTGCGAATGCGTGGGGCTCTGCTGAAGTTAGTCCAATTAACAGCAGTGGGAGGATCTGGCTTTGCAGAATTAGTGATGCATAGGACCGAAGTGTGTGTTCATCCCTGGGGAGGACAAGCAGCCTCGGCGCCTTTCTTCTGCAGGTGCGTCCCAGGGTGAAGCTGGAGAACGAGTCCCACCAAAGCCTCGCTGCACCTCCCGAGCATCTCTGCTTTCTCTGCTTGGATCAGCATTCCTTCTGCTAACCCTTGGCCCCTGGCCCACCTGCCTTCTGCAATGACTCGAGCAACATCTGCTTTGCCCATTAGTGACTCTCCTCTCCTGGCCTCCAGCCTGTGCCTTTGCTGCCATTGATTAACAGCAATTTCCTTCCCCAACTAGAAAGCACACACTGAATGGGATTGTCATCTTGAAGCATCGGAGGGTGTGTGGGTGTGTGTGCACAGGCGTGTAAATAGCACAGACTTGTTGCCCTGTTAGGCATCTTGGGAACTCTTCTGCTCACTCTGAAGTTGGGATCGCCTTTCAGCCGCTACCCCTTTGAATGTAACTTACTTAATGTCCCTCCATCTCTGACTCCTAAATCCAGTTCTCTCCTTACTTTCCCCCTATTTTGCTTCAGCAGCCATAGCACTACAAGTTGCTTAGCAGTGACTTTTGCTTCCCTGGAGCTATCTCATCGCTGTGCAAAGTCCCCTGGAAGACCTCCCCGCCTGCTTGCTGGATGCAGACTGCAGTTATTCCTGAAGCCATAAATACTTGCACCTAATTTAAAGCGTGCTGAAGCCGGGGCGTGAGGCTGGTGTTAATTACATTTTGGAAATGAGTGCTTGTGAGCCATCTATTTGGTTAGATGCAGTAACCAAATGGATGATTAGGCAAGGTTTTTGGGAGGAATGTGATATCTTTCTATGCTGTCTGATAGAGGGGTACTCTTGGAACAGACGCTTCTTTTTGGGGTGAAAATCAATGCTTTTCATGCAAGAGTCAATGGAGCCTGCCACGGATGACTCCGGCTGGATGGGCTCCAGCCAGCGCACTACAGGGTATGGGGGGGGGAAAAGAGCAAGAAGATAAAATACCTTGTAATTGATCACCTGGTAAAAGTCACCACTGCTGCTTCTGCAATCTTTGAACTTGCTATTTATTACTATTAATTATTAATTCTATTTGTTGTGCTATTTGTATTTTGCAGGAATCTTCACTGGTTTCTCCTGCCATGGAAAACTAATGTCTGTTACAGTTCGTGAAACACTTACTTGTCTTTCTGGAAAAAAAGGGAAGTTGTTAAAGTGTAACTGTGTTTTTTTTACATAAATGATCTCTTGCACCTTTAAAAATATTTTTTTCACCCAGTGTCCCAGATCCGTGACCCTTTAAATCTCTAGAAAACCAGTTGTGTTCAAATGTTTTTTTAAATTAGCAAGAAGCCCTGGCGCGCTCCCCGTGAGGGCTGGAGGGATGCAGGTCCATGGACATTGCCCGTGGGCAGCCCTGGCTGTGGTTTACCCCTCTTTCCTGCTTGGGGCTGTTAACTCCTGTCTGTCCCTAAAGCAGAGATGCTGTTGGTTGTTGCTGCTTTTCTCATCATCTGCAGCTGAGCCCTGTGGGG
>NW_008825613.1:1801245-1822445 GCF_000699105.1 Pygoscelis adeliae
TTCCCTGTCCTTGAGTGCAAACACTACCACGATGTCAGCACATTGTCCATTGCTACAAGATGAATGTGTAGGTGGGGATATGCTCTCATGGGGAAGACAGAGCCCATCAAAGAAGGGAACTGCTCCTGTTGGAAGTGATTTACCTGGGAGAGCCTGGGTTTGTGGGACATCAGCTGCTCTCCTATTGAACAGACATGTTTGGTTGGTTTAATGCAGGATGTGGCTGCATTAGACTGTCTCCAAAAGAGGAGACTAAGAGGAAGCCATGCCTCCGTGTAGCACAGCATCATGACATGGAGGCAAACTGAAGCACCTGAGAACATGAAGGAATAATCTGGTGAAGTGGCTAGTGGAGGAGAGAGGATGGGGCTTAGGATCAGAGAATAATTTAGGTCAGAAGAGCTGTCTGGGACTCTCTAGTCCAACCTTTACCCAATGCCATGCCAGCTGTGAAATTACTTCATACCAATGCTGCTAGCTTCTGCTTGCAAATGGCATTACTGAAATCAGGTGGGATGGCTTTCCTGGGATGTCAGACCACTGATTTTGAAGACCTGCTTAGAAAGGCACTTGGCCTCCAGGTTCCTTCCTCTTGCAAATAGTGTCTGTCACCAAGCCCCCAAAAATGGGAAGAGGGAGGGAAAAAATCCTCTTGAATGCCTGCAGGTCAATGTCCTTCCAGGAAAAAAAAAAAAGGGGAATAATAGCATTTGGCTCATGCTAGAGAACAAACACAAAACCTCCCTGACTGCCTAAATTGCCATCTGCACTACAGGGAAGGGGAAGAACGTGTTTACCATGGCAGGCTTGAGGGTGATGCAGACTGTCAGAATTATAAAATATTCTTGGAATTGCTAAATGTTATAGACAGTAATTCCACCTCGGAAAGTCTCCCAGTGCAAATGAAGTCTATTAAACATTGGCACGACACAAAACGAAACTGGACATAGGTGTAGGAATTAGCTGCTGTTTGGTCCCAGTTTATGGGGACTTGCTCAAGGATGTTTTACCAGATGATCCAAAGCCTGTAACCTGGTAAGGAAGGCTGCGCTGGCAAAAAAGCCAGGTTGGCATAGAGGGGAAATCAAGACAGCTTGACTTCCATTCAAAGTGGAAACCAAACCAAGTCTTGAAACAGTGTGCAAGAGATGGAAGTAGCAAACAGAGAGCCATGGATGTCAATGAGATGTTAGGAGTTGTTCAAAAGTAGCAAGGAAGTAAAAGCAAATGAGTAGAAATTTTGGGCCAGTGGGGTTAAAAGGAGAAGACAAATGCCACCATCTCCCCTTCCTGCTGCCAATATCACCATCAGGAGACCTGAGCCTTCAGGTAGGTAGAGTTGGTTCACGGTGGATGAGGTTAAATGGTTAGAGTTAGATCTTAGAAGATAGGATAAATTTTTAAATATCCCCTTTATCATTGGGATAAATTGACCAGGAAGGTGTTAGAGATTCTTAAAGTCAGAAAAATTTCCCTTGGGACCCCGTGCTTGTGGGGGAGGCATGGTGGGCAAGCACTAATACCCTCCCATGTCACTATTTGAATGAAAAACAATGCCTTTGGGTTTTGGATAAGTAGCTCCTGACAGCTCTGAAGAAGGCTGAGGAGCTCTGAGAGCGGCTGAGAGCTACCAAACCCCACTATGGAGATGGTGGCAGCTCCCAGAAAGGCTGCAGGAAGGCAACTCAAGCCATTGCAAAGATGCAGGTTGACCTAAGGCCTGGCAGCAGTGAGGGGGGATAATGTAATTAATACCATTTGGTGGGCAATCATGGGAAAACACCTAGTCCAGCCTTTTCTGCTCATGACTGGCAAGTTTTAAACATTGAATCTCAGGCAGATGAGATACGTTTGGCTCCCATAAAGGCATTATATCTGTCCTGCAGGACAGACTGAATGGGAGGCACCTAAACATGTACATGGAACGCATTAATAGGATTAAAACTGGCTGGTGAGTCTGGACATCCCTCTAATTGAAAATAATCGGAGGGTGTGATTCCCATAGCAAGGGTCTGGCCTGGGTTGTTTTCATGTTTTTATGAATTTTCGTGCTGATGAGCTTTTTCCAGCGCTGGCCCTGGTCCCGTAGCAGAAGTGCCATTTGATCACAGTGCTGGGGTTGGCCGGGCTGCATCCAGCCCTGCGTTGCACAATGGCTGCGGGTCCTCGGCTGCTGCTCGGGCTCCCCATCCTGATGCACAACTTGTTCCCGCATCCTTGCACCGGGATGGTGCAACATGGTGGTTGTTGTTATTGCTTCTTTTTTACCTCGCTCTGGCAGAAGGTTACTTTGGAAGGATGAATAAAAAAAAAAGCTTTACGGAAGTGGTCATGTAAATAAGAGGTTGCATGTGAATAAAATTAAGATAGTGCTCGGAAAAGCCAAGTAATGCAGAATTTGGGTAAATCCTGCCGAAGTTGCCTGGTTTGTCTGCTGCCACTGCTGAGGCCAGCTGTGGAGCTGAATAACAGCCTTGGGAGCAAGCCAACCAGATGCTATTCTTAAAGTAAAAAGAAAAAAAAAGAAGAAAAAAATAGGCACGCCAGGATCCAACATCTGCTAGTGGCTTCGGCTTCACAGGCTGATGTTGCAGCATGGCAGGGACTAAAGCAGGGGGTGCAGATCTCTGCTGTCTGCAGGTACCACCTTGGCTGCCAAAACCCCCTTGAGAAACCTCTTGTATGGCAAACCCCAGTGTCCAGCTGCCTCCTGCCACCTACGGAGGGAGGGATGTCGTAGATGGCAGGAGTGTGCAGGGTAATTGCTTCTGGGACAGTAAATCAGCACTGATGATGGGGAATTAAAAGAAAAAAGCCCATATGGTGGGATGGATGGCCTCAGCTGAACTTCCAAATGGTGGTTGTTTAGGCCAAAGTCCCACTTGCGCATCAACTTTAAAGGGACACTGAACAGGCATTTTTGGGTAAACCGAGACCTTGAGGACTGTTCTGAGAAAAGAAAGCAGGATCTGCCATGACGTTAGCCTGGATGAAGTTTAACGATGGAAAACCGTCAGTAGGGAGGCACCCTTGGAGTTTCCTAGGGCCAGCATTGCAACTACAGCAGGTTGCTGGGAGCCATGTCCAGGTGAGTCGGGGCATCCCTGAGGATGGAGATCCCCCACCACTTGGGGACCTGTCCTAGGGATGCCCCACTCACACAGGGAAGATCACTCTTTCCTATGCACTGCTTAATGCACCCAGATAATAAACCAAGAAGCACAACTGTCAATGCTTAAATTTGTGGTTTATATTCCATAAAGAGTCTAAAAGTCTTGCTTAAATCTGGTCTCCGTTTGAAAAATCAAATCCTGCTCATAGAGCAACAGAGTATGACCTTGTTGAACTGTGATTCCCTAAGAGCAGCCAAACCACTACTGATGGACATGTGGTGGGTTTTGGATGTGGAGTTCCTATTACTTGGTTTGTTTTCAGTTTTTCTTGAGTGAGTTTAGCCATGGAGATCTGTAGGGGTTTTTCTGGATTTGATAACAGGGACCAAATTGAGACACTCGAAACATCAGTGTGGTTTGCTACTTGATTCAAGAAACTTCTGAAAAATTTTCCCACAGAGGGAATTTGGGAGAAGGTAAGGGTTTGCCTCAAATGTAGTTGTGATAGGGGATGAAAAGCAATGAAGAGCAGCAAGCATACAGAAAAAACCCAAAACACACAGAATATTTGTACTAAATCATGGGCTAGCTGCAGAATTATTTCTTTGCTTGCTAAAATCTAGAGCAGCTCAGCCCTCTTGTTTGGTTTTGGCACCGAGGGTGCAGACTGGACTTGCTCTCCAGGAGGCTAGCAGGCCTAAACCTGACTGAGATGCTTCCAAAAAGAGTTTGTCTTTAGGGGAAAACCTGATGCCACTTCATAAAGACATGTTGTGATGATCTGGATAGCCCAGAGGAGAGGGCAAAGACAGAATACACTCATATGACAAATTTGAGGCATGGGATCCATATGGGAGGTACTGAATGGAAAAAAGGATGGGTTGCTGGTGGAAGGAGAGTGATGCTGGAAGGGACCTGGGTTCCCAAGGGGTGGTGAGCTGGTCCAGAGGCAGCAGTGAATGTCCGCCCTGTCGAGGGCTGCGCTGGCCAAAGCGCATGCAGCAGGTCTGGGGAAGGCATAATTCTCTCTGCTTGGCACTGAGGATCCACATCTGGATACTGGAACGGCTTGGTGCCCCCAGTACGAGAGAGGCATTTGCAAACCAGAGTGAGTCCAGTGTAGGGCCCCATGGAGACCGGGGCGGGGAAAGTAGCCCAGGGTTTTCTTTCAAGGGAAGAGTAAATGGTATTTTTTTTTTTCTTTTTAAGGTAACAGGCATAGTATTTTGAAATGGGTGTAAGGAAATTCTCCCTGCAATACGTATTTCTCTTCCACAAAATCCAGGGAACCTGTCTATGCTTTTTTTTTTTTTTGGTATGTCTTCCAGAGTGATGATGTGCAAGCACTTGTGCACAGCTGCAAAGTCGAGATGCTACGCGCGGGCTGACTCAAAGCACAGGGGTTTGAATGACTGATTTTATTTAGAAAGTTTCAAATCCACTCACTTTCCAACTGTGCTGGTTGTGCTCATTTATTAACTTCCTTCTCCACCTAATTTACTGTGTGTCAGATGTTCACACCCAGGAAATGTGTGCTTGCATAACTGAAACTTTTGCAACTTGAATGTTCAGTGGTAACTTCGGCTTCTAGTTTGGTTTTTTTTTTTTAAATTGTGCTTTGCAGCCTCCGCCGTGCGTGCATATCTATAGTAATAGCATGCTGTTAATTCCTAGGCTGAGTAAAACAGACCCACTCTCTTCCTCTGACAGGTGATAAAAGCTCTGAAAAACAGCTCTGTATAGCGTGGGAATTCGCTGTTTTTTGGGGTGGTGGTGGGCAAACAAAGCACTTCGAGTGAAAATGTGAAGCAACGACAAGAAGCCAGGCTGCACAGATAAGAGCCAGGTCTGCTCTGGTTTTGATTCTTGAATTCACTTGTTTCATTTGGGTGATAAGCATTGTCTAAATACCATGGATAAATACCTGCGGTAGCCAAGTGCTCATTTCAAGATCATTTATTGCATGCCATATTAGAAAAAAATAATGATTAGCTCTATATTTTTAATAATACTCAGGGAATAATCTTGCCATGTACCCATAATTTCAGTATGAGGGTTTCATTGTTTGGAGGGTGCAAGTAAAGAAGGAACATGCGTTGCATTCTGTAAAAGCATTGCTGGTTTTGATTTTTAATTTGCAGCTAGTGTTTTCCAGGGCATGACTGCCCTTGCTCCTGTGTGCAGGAGCAGGGATCTAATCCCCTGGGGATCTACTCCTTATGCAGGGATCTAGTTCCCCTGCTCCCAGCATTACTCCGTGCTCTCCCCAGCTCCTCACACTGCAAGATCTCAAGCCTGGGCTCTGCAACAGGGCCAAATTATGCATTTGCACAAGTGATCTCCCCCATGCAACCAGCCGAGCTATTGGGTCTTGGGAGATGATGACGACACTGATGGTGCTGAACTGCTTATTTTTTGATTTGTTGGAGTATCACGTACCCCAGCACTAAGGGAAAACCCTCAGCATTGCCTATGCAGACATCAGGACGTGAAGAGTCTTGTCTGAGCATTTTCACTTGAGACAAACATTACTCATAATTGCATATAAGTGGGGAGACCCTAATTTTAAGCTAATAAATGTGGGGGTTTAGTGCAGGCTCTGTATGCTGGAGGGTGAGGGGGCTCTGCTTCCACCTCTTGGTGAAGAGGAAGAACAGCCACAGAGCCATAGCACCGGGTTGAGCAGATGCTCACCTGGAGACCTCGAGCTATCCATGGAGAAAGGGAAAAGGCAGGCACAGACTTCAGAATCCTGGCACAGGTCATCCAGAGACCAAGGCGGATCTTTGTACCCCTTCACTGCTTGGCTAGAAAATGCCACAGCTGCCCTGGTCCTTTGGCAGGAGCAGACTCCTGCTGATGGGGAGGTTGCCCAAGTCCACCTCGGGACTCCCAGGCTGGAATTTGCTGTTGCCTGTCCAAGTGGGATTACCAAGTTGTAGAGGAAGGTATCATTTGCCCGTGGATTTAGGGAAAGAAGAAACGCCTTGTTGTCTAGGCCAGTATGAACACACGGGGGGAGCTACAGAGAGCGACCAGGCAAGACAACCTCTGCTCCAGAGTTAGCATGGGGAGCATCAATTGTTCTTCTTATGGAGACCTGATATTGCATTTTCTTGGGCAGCGTATGGAGAGAGAGTCTATTTGAATGATGCTGTCGCCATCTGCTACAAGGCTGACAGTGTGGTTTCCTACTCAATCCTCTCTAATCCAGGGAGCAGAGCAGATGGACTTAAGTCATTTTGAGACAGCCACAGTTCGTGCACACTGTAAGAGCAAAATTATTTCCAGATTAAACATACATATCTGAGGTGTTATTTAGAGCATGCAATTCATTGCTTTTTGGTTGATTGCAATCTCAAAAGAATAGATGCATATAAAGATACGAGGTGAGATGGGTTAAGATTGCAATCTAGCGAGGTGTTGAAACGTGTGCAGTGATGAGAGAGTTACATGGACTTTACTGGCTTCTGTATTTAACAGTTGTACAGATACAGCTTTCCTCGAAGAGAAGCACTGACTTGCAAGAGTTCTTTTCAATAAGCAAAGCTTCTATAACAAAATCCTACAATGCTACAAGCAGGCTTGTATCTACCATACGGTCACACACGCTGTCATTGCCTCATCTTTAGAAAACCATATGATGTTCTGGAATGACCCCTGAACACTGATTGTGATGAACTGTGGTCCTAAATTTGCAATAATACATCGTAGATGGCTCAATATCAGTACTTTGCTTAGAGAACAGTGCAAGTGTTGCCTGCATACGTAGCATGCTGAAGACCTCATCTGAAACCACAAACAGGAACAGCTCTGAAACAAAATTTGTGCCCTGGCCAGAAATGTGGAAATAAGAGCTCGTCAGGCCTTCACTTAGGATGTTCAAGGTGCAACGCTGCATTTGTTGCACGATAAGTAAATGCCACAACAAGAAACAACGCAAAGGTTCAGTGGTGGAATCAGAAACACAATTTATAACCTGGGTTGGGTGAGAACGAGTTACTGGTGGAGGGTAAAGCTTCTCTATCACTCCTGAAAAACATGCCCTAAAACAGCAAGACGACCAGTGAGAAAACAACTCGGTGTAAGTGGATTCCCATGCAGAAGCTTCAGAGCCTGGTGGGATCCATGGTGCTTTGCAGATGATAGCAGAGCCTATGGGATTGCGGAAATGGGGTCACAAGCTTGGAAGTGAAACTGGAAGTAGGATCACCAGCAAAAAGGGTTTGGGACCTTCTGCTCTGCAGTTGGTGACGGTGGTCAGAGCCCTCACAATGTGCAAATCCTTCAAAGGGAATGTCTCAACCACCAGGTCACGTTACCTTTCCAAGCTCAAAAACTTCAATGTAACCACAATCCTCAAGAGGGGGGATATCAGGCTAGGAAGAAGAGGAGAGAGTTATACCCCAGATCAGGTAGCAAACCGAAGGTGGAAAATCTAGGTTCAAGTCCATGAGCTGAATTATAGCGGGAATTTAAGTCTGTGTGTCCTCCCAGAAGGCTTCTCAGCATCAGGCTGCTGCTTATTGCTACAGGCTTCTATGAAAAGCTTCAGTTTTAATAAATCTGAATTTTTCCATGAACAACATTTTGTTGTGAAAAATCCTCAAAAGTACCTGAAATCGTAGGTTTGCTAAGAAAAGGCGTGTATTATTTCCAGCATGGTGGCACTTCTTACAAGAATTCAGTGAGCTGTTTTGGTGTGAGAGTTTGTTAGCCTGTGGCCATGCTCTAACCACACAGGTCTTCTGGGCCCTTATTCCTGCAGATAGACTGGTCTCCTGGCAAGTGTGGAGGTTTATGAACTGCTCTTGTCCTCCTCACCCTGAGGGTTTCATAAATAACCCATGTGTTCTCCCAGTTCTCATACTTTCAGCTTTTTTTGGGGGGGAGGAAATGACTGCTCCTTCCAAAGAAATCCCAACTCTTGCTGATCCTATCTAGAATTTTCATGTTGTCGTCATTTCTCAAGCTCATTTTGTGGTTGTGCACAACTGTGCGTCAGGACATCTGAGTTTTGGTACACCGCAGACATCACCCGCTTCTGAACTGCTGCTAACTTGAGGAAGGTGTTTAAAATGCAAAGGACCTAAATAGCTGGAAAGGAAAGCATGTTACTTAGAAATCAGGGGGAGCTGCCCATTTTCCTTTTGGGTGAAGAACAGGGATTTTCAGAATTTGGTCTGGATGTGGTTGGGTGGTGTTAGAAGCCGGGCTTTGGTCCTAAGGGAAATCAGCTTTGAGCTAATCAGCTCTACAAAACCTCCATATTTATCTGGTACATTTATTTTTAAAGTTTTTTTTCCCCTCTCCTTTTCTGTTTGTTTGATAGAATTTTTTTTTCAACTTCCTTTGGTGTCCATAGCAGAAAGAACAGCCTTTACGGCAGCTGCTGAGGGAGCGAGATGTGCAGCTGAGAGAACACTGCGTCCTTCCTGTGGCATAAAGCTCGGCTCCGGTGGTGCTTCCTTCAGGTGGCTACATGTGTGGCATAGGTGCCACGAATGACTCACAGATGACTGCAATACTTAAGACTTCTTACGAGGGCTTGATCTGAGGTGAAGAGAGAGGGGAAAGAGAAATCTTACATGACTCTGTGGACTGGTTCTTTGAGGGTGATATAGAAGTCATTTGCCTGTGAAGTTCTCCCTCTGGCAAAGCTTAGCCTTACAGCAAAATATTTTCAGTTCTAAATTTGTGAAAGCCAAGATGACCAACACATCCAGCAAACTGAACATTTCCTGATGTGTGAATGAATGTTGAATGTAACCAAAGACTTTATTTAATGTGCCAAACTGCTGAGAAAACTCCTCCAAAACTAGAATTAAGCTTGTGCATCCAGGCTGTCCTACAGCTGCTTCTACAGGAATTTATTTAGGTCTACGGGATCCCTACCTTCAAGCTTGCCCTGTCCTCTGTTGCCCACATCTCTTTTGGAGGACCAGAAGAACTTCAACAGAGCTGGCTGTCGTTCCTGTAGTTGTTAGTATTATTTCCATCTTGTTTCAGAAGTGCACATTGCCCATTCTCCTGCCCTGGTGCAATTGGAAAGGGTGGATGGATTCAAGAAATGCCAAAATGATGCATATTTGGTATCAAATACAATTTTCAGCCCTTACTGCTTGTCACCAGCCCAGACACATAAGCGTGGTTGTAATCACATGGGTGCTACAACAGACAAGACAAAGGCTTAAGACGACACTGGTGGAATTATTTTAACCTGATGTCAGCAATACTAAGCTGTCGATGGGCAATCTGCATGTCCATTTGAAAAACGTGAGAGAAGAAAATTACATGAAAGCTGAAGATTCCCCTGTGTCCTGGGGCAAAAGCTTTGGAGATGCCAGAGGTTCAAGTAGCCCTGTGTTTCTTGAGGTCTAAAATTCACATCTGCCTTTAGTGGCTTGGACCTAACCTTAACGTAAGCAACCGCTTTGGCATGTTACACTAAGGCTCTATCTGGATGGTGTTGCAATGTTCTTTGGGCTGTGGGAGAAGATAGCGCTTGAAATATGCATGTTTGAGCAAGTTCAATGCAGCCTGCCTTTGCTGGAGCCTGACTTCCTTCCTTGGACAAAGCCAGAGATTTGTGGGCTCTAATAACATGGCAGCTAACCAACTTGGCATATAGAAATGAGAAGGGCATGTCCCTGTTCCAGTTGCATAAAAATGTCAGAGCTTGTGGAGAGTAGATGAAGGTAGAAGGAAGACCTAGTTTATTTTCTTTGCTTCAAAGTGCACTGTGTTTTTTGTTGCTGAGAATGATTTCATAATTGCAAGCATATGGTGAAAATTTCTGGCTATCAGTAGAGAGCTGAAGTCTGAACCTGTGGCGTTCAGGGAGGAAAATCCTCTTGTGGCAAAATTTCTTGACATTTTAACACAAGGAGCAAAGGGAATAGACGGTTATGGTTATTGGTGTCACTGATTTCTTGAGTGAATTTGTCCCAACCTTTCCTCTGGCAGAAACTGTGGTCACTTCTGCTCTTGTGGTTGGGTGCCATGGAGCTGGTATGCGATGGGTGTTCATCACTGCCAGCCACATGATGACCTGGCTGGCCCACGGTGATCTCAAAGAACAAAACTAGTCCAGCATGGGCTGTTCTTTGTTTTCCAGCTTTTTGACATACTCAGGGTTGTGGTTTTGAGCTGTACCCTGTGGCCATGTGGACGAGATGTTTCCTTCTGACAGCAAGAATTGAGACTGGTGTAACTACTGGTTTTCAGGAGCAGAGGCTTTAAAACAAATCATCAGAAGTTACAAAACTTGTTGTAAAACTGAGTTCATGTTTTACTTGTCACTGTTGTTCCAAATGTAAAACCGGAGAGCACTTCAACATCATTGTCACAGTGCTCTTCCCCCTGAGGGAAAAGATGCCTTTGGTCTGCTGGGAATGACAAACAATGCTGGCAAAAGGAAAGTCAACAAGGCTGAAATCAAAATGCTTGTATTTATAATTGCTTTTACCATGGTCCCTGGAAGGCTCCCGTTGTAGATGCAGGGTCCTGTAGGGTTAGGTGCTATGCAGAAATAGAACAGAGCATAATCCCAGTCCCCAAAGGGTTTGAGCTATGTGGGACCCCTCCACTGGCCAGATTGACACTGACACGCTTGGAGACCGTGTCACAGACATACTGTTTTTAATTGAAAAAAAATTCATAGACTTCTTTTTCAATTACAAATTAAATTTATTCTGTCAACAGCTCTTGGATGGCCGCTGTGGAAGGATCCCTTTGGTGAGACAAAAAGGCTACAAAAATAATAGAAATTAATGTCTGCAGCTGAAGAGCTTGACTGAGACTTGAAAAGTTTGCTTTGGGTGGGAGCCAGGTCTGAAGGAGTTTTGCTCTTGGCCTCGGTGGGGCCAAGGTTTCACCCTTGGAGATCATGTCCTGAGGAAGGATTTAGTCTAAAATAATTTTCAAAACGTGTATTGTTTGACTCACATCCAAGCGTTTTTTTGAGACTGAGTGGCTTTGTGTTTCTGATTGACTCAGATTGCTCCCCTTAGCATCTTCCAGGGGTGAGCTCTCAACAAAGGGCCAAGCACAAGGGAGGATCAGATGTGAACAGGCCTGCTGCCAGGTTCCTAAACCAACAGCTTCTTTAATAGTGTGAGCATAAGGACTTCTTGGGTGTCTGCTTAAGCCGTATATTTTTAGTGAGAGATGTGCCTTGGAGCCCTGGCACATCAGAAAGCCATACTGTGGTCATGGCCAGGATCTGGAATGTGGCATCTTTGGGATATCCTTCCCTCCCTTCTGCAGATGTCCTGTCAAGCAACTTTTTGAAAGAGGAAAAGAGAAATGGTAAAAAGCATTTTGATTCCTACTGCATGTGCATGCTCTTCTTGATTATTTTCCCCTCCTTTTTCAGAACATGGTGTCAGGAAAAGCAACTTGTTCAATTCACAGACCTGAAACCACTGGAGATGCAAGGCCAGGTTTTTCCCTTGGTATTAAGACCTGCTCTAGTATCACATTTAAGCAGTACATAATTATCAAGATTTAAGGTTTGCCTCCTGAAGTCAATGGGTTTCATAGCAGACCCTGACAAATAATATTTTTTTTACTGAGAGTGTGAAACCATTTTAACAGGTTCCTTTTTGAAAACTTGAAAACTGTTTAAGAAATAGATTTATAATGTATAGTCTCTCTTCTGTTGCACTTGAAGTTGTCCAGCATGGAGTGCATGATTCAGACTTGAAAAATATCACTAATCTGTGAATCAGTGACTGCAATACTGGGGCTATCAACCATCAAGAGGCTCCTTTAAATCTCTGCTGAGCTGTGCTCTCTAAAAAGTGTGTGTTTGTGTGGGGAAGAATAAGAAAAGTAAAAGGAAATCTGAGAGATTGGGGGGGGTATTTTTAGGAAAATAATTTCTTTTTGCTAGGAGAACTTTTTTTCTCTGCTCTAAAATAAAGCAATGATATGGTCCTGCTGTGCCTCAGGCTGTCTGCTTAAAATAAAGGAAGGGCTAAAAAGACAGACCATCTGGAAGCCTGTGCAGAAAGAGCATGCCAGTGCAGTTGGACGTGGAAGAGCATCCTTTGGACATATTTTTGAACACTGGTCAATCCGCTGAGGGCTTTTTTTTGTGCGTGTGTGTTGAGTTGATGGCAACTTCTCAGAGGCTTTTGCTTTGTGTCCTAGTCCTGGTTGCTTCCTTCCTATTTCATTACAGGCTGAAAGGGAATGCTGAGACATGATATTTCTCCCTAGAAGCAAGGTCTCTCCCTTTCCCTCAGCTTTGCGGGGGTGGTGGTGGGCACTGCTGTAGCAGCTGCTTTTCCTGAGCTTTTGGGCTGAAACTGCTGTCAGAAGTGGGGATTCCTCTGGGTCAGTGGTCTCCAAACTTTTTTGATCATGCACCCCTATCTGCAAAAAATTTTTGAGCACGCACATCCAATATATGTGTATATAGTTATTTATAAATTATATACATGTGCTACTGAAATTCTAATATTTCTTCCTGCTACCCAATGGATCATCTTGCGCATCCCACTTTGGAGATCACTGCTCTAGGCGATGAAAGCACGAGGGGAGCCAGGAGGCTGGTGGCACAAGCTTGGCCAGATCTTCTCTTTACCAGGGCACAGTAAGGTCTTCCTCCTCTTACTAGTTTTTTTTGAGAGGCCTGGCTCCTGTGATACCAAAGCATGGAGTGGAAAGTTTTCCATTTTGTTGGATTTTTTCAGGACTTATGCATCACTCAGCAGGCTTTGCTTCAATGCTGCTTCTGAGATGAGCAGAAATTTGCCCCCATTCCTGGGAAAAGGGATGACTCTCCAGTGCATGCAGCATTCCTCTTCTTAGGTTGTGTGCTCAAGGCCCAGCCCTGCACATGATGATGCATATTTGACTTAACCTGCACATTTGACTTAGCCCATGCAAGGTGCTCTGTCGCTCACAATTAAAGGACTGCTCAGGCATAAGGATTTAGAGCCTCATAGTCACAAGCATCCATAGGAAACAAGGCTGCTCTTTTGTTTTAAGAAATGTTGGGCAAATCTGATTTTTTTTTTTTATTTTTGGTGGAAATTTTCATGACACAAGCAAGATCAACTCCACCTCCTAAAAGAAACTGTCAGTGCTCCATGCAGCCTCCATGAGGAGATGATTCTTGGTTTTTTGGAGGGTGGTAGAGAGGGACATTTGAAAGCTGGTGCAGTTTTTTGAAAAGGACAAGTGTAGGCACTTTTCCTCCTCTCAATGTGATCCATGTAGAAAGCATTGAAGGACTAAAGGACATCACAATGTCATGGACATTTGTGCCATTAACTTCTGTTGCTTTTGTCAGCCATATGTACAGCTGCGTTCTTTTTATAGTGCTGCATATGGCACTATCATAATTGAATTTTTCATAATAATTGATCTGACCTGTATCGTTCTGTTTGCTTTAGCAGAGCTAATTCGAACAGATTGAGATTAGGACTAAAAATATGGTCTGGTTAGTAAAGGAACCATAAAGATCCTGACTTCACAGTAATGATGATGCACAATCTGTTTTGCCCAGTCTGGTTCATACTATTTATACGTAGCATGTGGTCAAGGCTGATACTAGTTTTGTTTCCGTTTGTGTCTTCCATAAGATGTGATATGGGGGGAGCAGGTGGCTGCCTCTGTCCACATTAGCATCGTTGTTCCCTCCAGCAAGGCCAGCAGGTCTGGGACTCTGTGGTTGGTGACTCTGTCCATGTTGTATGGAAAACATGCACGTGAGGGATTAGAGCTGCAATGTCCTGTCCCTGGACACTAGGATGCTAAAGGCTCTGGTATCATCTGCTTAGCTTCATACAGCAAACTACGGAAATATCAATGAAGAAAAAAACTGGAACTGGTGAGCTGAGTCTGGCCTTGTATTTAGAGGAAAAAAATCCCTTTGGTGGTCTCCGAATCTCCCCTTGCTGAAGCTGGAGCTTGGCTTTTCGGTTCAGACTCTCAAACAAAGAAATAGTGGCTGCGGACAACTGAGAACATTAGAAACTGTTCTACAACATTAGGAAGCTGCAAAAATGAGCTGCAGCTACTTTCTCTCCCAGTGCTCTCAGCTGCAGCTGAGAATCTAGACCAGACTTTATTTTTGGCAAGGGGGAAAAATAAATCTCCTTTGATACCATGCAAAAAATGAAAGTAAATGTTGAGCCCTGTGCCTTGAGCAAGGATCTCTTCTGCTGTATAGCAGCAGCGTTTAGAGCTGAAATACACTTGCTTTGATCGCTGATGGGGAAAAAAAAAAGACATAAAAGGGATTTATTGTGAAATAATGGATTTGATCCCTGGTAATCCTTTCTTTGGGATTAAACTTGGAATATTATTTTTGTGATCTCTGGAATTAGACTATGCTGGCGTAACAAACCAAAGCATGTGAGTTTCACTGCAGGATGAGGTTGAGCTGTGAATAAAGCCGAGTGAATTACTTGCACAGAACAAAGCAGCTGATGAATTTACAGTTCTATTTTTGATTATGCAAGATCTACAGGCAAGCATAAAAACAGCCCCCCCCCCCCAACCCCAAACCCAACCCAAAGCAGAAAAGAACCCAGACCCGCTCTTCTTTGTAGTTGAAAGCACACCTGAGCCATTGAGATCTCTGAGGACTATTAGTTAGAGCTTCTTTTTTTGAGTATTTTCTACTTATGGGAATTACAAGTTGTATCAGCTCCTGTTGGTATGACTGCAGACATGAGACATAAAATGTTGGTGCAAGCTTGCTTGGTGCAGATACTTGTGTATGGCCACAATGCTTTCCAGAGAGATTTGGCAAGCCCGAGTTTCTCTGCCCGAACGGTGCCTGCATTCGGTGGTTTAGGTCTCTCAACACATGGTTAATTTGGCCTGATATGTGCTGAGAAGTCTTCCTGAGCAGTTTGTTTATGGGCTTATTAAAACAAAATAGGTACAAAATGTGCTGTGAAACCTTGGTATGTAACTTTGAGGTCCTGAATCTTTCACAGAAAGCTACTCCAAGGAACTTCTCTCAGTTTCCCTGCCAAATTTCAACTTTCCGCACTCGAGGTGGGGCATAGATGGCTTTTAAACAGGGGGAAAGTTCTTCTGTGTTATGCTTTGAAACAGCTGATCTTTAAAAAAAAAGGCAAACCAATAAAAGCTGTGGGACAGAGAGCAAGCTATGGAAAGGGAAAAATATTCATTGCCTGCCCCATTCCTAGTTTTCCTGTTGGACTCGCAACCTCACTTCTGGTTGCAAAGGTCACTTCTGCCACTGAACTTTGATCAGGCTCCCAACCTCACCCTAACCTTGGGGGCTGCTGCCTTGGAGTGGCATAAAAAGCATGGGTGAAGAAGGAAGGAAATGAGCACTGGAAACCCCCTTGGGAGCAGAGGCCACATTGGTCCGATGCCCTGTGCCAGCTGCATCTCCAGGGACTTGGCAGTGATCTCCGGTCATTGCACAGCTGCGCTGCTAGCAGCCCCTCTTTTGGGAGCTCTGCCCAAGCCAAATGAGAAGCATCCCAAGCATTACCTATTCTGAAAAAACATTACCTCCTGAAAGTGCTGGGGGTAGGATTGCTATATGCTGGCTTTCCGAGTTTAGGAAACTCATGGAGTGGGTGGATTTCCATTAAAACTTCTGCTGCTAGCATGGGGATCCCTACCAAATGAAACCTTGTAGGGACTTCTTGAAACTGGGCAACGCATGCCATGTAATCCCCTAGGAAGCAGCCAGTGACTACAGCCCATTTTCCAAAGGTAAAACAGTCTCGTGTTTCCTTTGGGGGATAAAAAAATGTGTTAATCCTTTCCATTTTTGGTTCAGAGAGAGCAAGCTACTTTTCTTAGCAGCAACGTATATTGAAGGGTTACAAGTGGTGCATGAGGAGCTTGGAATAAATCCTGCTTGGCTGATGTTCAGAAGCTTTTCTTGAGTACACTGTGTCTGATTATGGTTGCTGACAGCCTTGTACACAGTGTACAGCAGACACCGCTTCAGTATAGCACTGTTGCATGCCACCTGGCAGAACTGCGAGTGTAAACTACTGAGATTCAAAGACTGGCATCAGAGTTTCTCCCCTTGAAACCCTTAAGAAATGTCAGGAGAGACTTTTCATATGCACAGCCTCCTGCTCTGGGGTGAGTGTGTTGGTGCATGTGTCTTGTCTGCTGCTGTTTATGTGGAGCTGGTAGCTTTGCTCGTATGTACTGCTGATGGGGGGTGCCCAGCAGGACCCCTAAGCCCTTGTTACAAGCCTTCATGGTGCTCCGGACCTGTCTGTGCACCACTCTGCTTTCATCCATACAGTTCACAATGCCTGATGTTGCTTCCTTCCCTTTCAGCCATATTGGGGAACATTACCCAGACTTCTCATATTTCTACTGTACAATTTTGCTATTGAATATTCCCTGTCTCTTCCTCATTCCCTGTGCCTTTTCCCCCTACCTCCCACGCATGCCCTTGGACAGAGTGCACCCTCAGCAACTTTGTGGACAATGCAGAACTAGGGGGAGTGGCTGACATGCTGAAGAGCAGAGCATTGGTCCAGAGGGACCTCGAGAAACTTGGGGATTCAGCCAAGAGAAACTTCCTGAAGCTCAGCACCGAGACATGCGAAGTCCTGCATTGGGGGTGGGAAAACCCCATTGCACAGATCCAAGCTGGAAATCAACTGACTGAGCAGCTTTCCTGGAAAGGACCTAGGGGTTACAGTGGATGCTGTGTTGAATATGACCCAAGGTGTGCTTTCACGGCAAAGAAGGCAAATCACGTCCTGGGCTACCTTATGAGCAGCAGTGGCAGGAGATCAAAGGATGTTGTTATCCCCTCTATTCAGTGACGGGGAGGTCACATCTGGGTACTGTGTCCGGTCTTGGGCATCACCCACAGAGGTGGTGCTTGGAGTAAATCTGCAGAGCTCTCTGACAGAAGATGCCAAAGGTGCTGATGGTTCCTATGGGCTCAAAAAGAGAGAGGATGCAACCGCAGAAGACAGATCTGCTGGGAATACGCTAATGGAAGAAAAGTCTGCATGGAAAACCACTAATTATATTGATACCACCTCTAATTCAGTGAAGGACCTGAGCTCCAAATTGCTGGAGCCTGGTGGAGCTTTCTGGGGATGTATAGCTACATGCTTGCGCTGTTCTTCAGTAATTACCTGTTAGTGACTGCTGCTGAAGGCATGATAAGGATACAGGTTTGAGCTGCAGCGATTATTTTGTTCTTCTGCATCTTCCTGGGAAGCCCTTCTTCAGTGAGAAGGGTGGCAGATGGATGGAAATGTGCTCAGGTTTGGACAAAACTCAAAGGAGCTGTTGGAGGTGAAGCTTGGGATAGTGTGCAGGAAAAACAGGATAGAGGACTTTTGCCCCATGCCCAGATCTCAGACTTGGCAGGGCTGGGAGAAGAGCTGCTTTGAAGAACTTCCTTCAAGATCTCTCCCCTTGGATCTCTTTGGAAGTCAAACTCTAACTTGGTGGATGTGAACATGATTTGCTCCTCCTGGTCTCCTGGCTCAGTAGAGAACAGTGTGGCCCTTGTGTCTGTAGGCATCCTCGAGTTGCCTTCATTTCCTGTTCTCTTGTGGTCCTGTGTTGGTTAAATCTACAGCCTTTTGTGTTTTACCCTCAAAGATGCCAGAGAGCAAAATGCACCAGCAGCCTTCCTGGAGCATCACCCTCTCTCTGGGGAATCCCTTTCTCTTTGGATGCCAGAGCTAAGTTCCTTCTTCTTGGCTGCCCCATACCTCATGTTTCTTTTCTGCAATGGCATCTACTATCACTGGCAAAACCATGAATGTGCCAGGGACAACATTTGTCTTTTGCAAAACAGACCCAGTGCTCCTTCACAAAATTTGCTTCCTAACCTGAACAAGAGGTCTGCCACCAATGACCCTTAAATTAGCATGCTCAGAGGAAAGGTTTTTAGGAGACATCCCAATTTGGCTGAAATCAGCAAAAGAAATGTAGGTTGACTTTACTGGGAAGTCTGTTACCACAGCCTTGCTGCACACATCTTTCAGCTGTCCAAATTGGCTTCAGAGATGTGGGCACTGACTCTGCAAGCTGATCTTGTGACCAGAGGTGAGAGTACTGAAAAGCAGGAGGGGCTTGTCTGCAGGTCTCAGAGAAAAAGCGTTGGTGCTTTCCTGCCCATCAACCTTTTTTTTCCTTTTGGTAGCAGGTGGTGGTTCTCAAAGATAAATGCAGCTTATTTATTTGGAGGATTCTTGTTTAAAAAAAAGAAAGGGAACAGGAGGAAAAAGCAAACCACAAGTACTGCCTTTCAAATGCTTGTGTTATCAAACATTTGGAAGTTTGGGCCCTGAAAGTAAGGGATGGAGCCACAAGTTTCCATTAGCAGACACAGCTTGACAAACGAATGCACATGCTAAGAGCTGAGTAACTCCATGGCAGTGCCAAACTCCCCTTGTGTGCTAGCCTGTATGGTATCCACAGAGATTTTTTTTTTCCCCAACCTTCATTTAATTTCTAGATTTGGACTCTTTGATCCAAAATTCCCTAATTAGAGAATCTGGGTCCCTACCTGGTAGAAGGTAACAACAGTGGCATTTGCAAATCATGTCATGTTTTGCTTATGTTGTCTGAATACCTGTGCATGTAATTTTTGAATACCTGGGAAGAAGTTAGTCTAGGTACCGTTATGTCAAGAGACAAAACATATGTACTTATGCTAGGCCCCACGTTGGTCCCTTAGCACACCAGTGTGCACAGTCCTTCCATGTACATAGGACCTAGAGAGGAGGCTCTCTTTTACAGTGGGTGCTGAATATCCAACCAGTGAGAGCATGCACAGGTGGAAGTCTTCAAGTTGACTTTTAATGTCAGGTTTCTCATCATAAGCACACTCGAGAATGAACATATGGAAGACTTGAGAAAAACAGGGCAGAATCTTTATATGAATGATGTGGGTATAAGACCGTAGAAACCGTGGAAAAGCTGAATCTGGGAAAATACCCTCTGCTATTGAGAAAAGCTTAGCAAAGAGATTTCCAGGTCAACAGTACTGCTTTCCTGAAACATAAGGGCATTACTCCTGCTTTGTTTCAAAGCATTGTGCTGTAAAACAAAAATCAAAATTCAGTTTAGCTTTTTAGCTTGTCAGTGCATGCAGCAAAGTTCATGCAAGGGGAATGAGGATTCTGCCCCCACCTCCCTGAGGACCTGCTCCTCTCTCTGGGTGCCTCTTCTCCATTCCTGCCTGTGCCGTGGTTGGGAGCTATGCTCAGACATCCCCAGACTCCCCGTGGCCATATCCAACAATCCCAGCTCCCTCTCATCAACTTGTGGGTTGGGTGCTCCAAGCCCTAAGCAGTTTGTTAGAAGATTATCTTCAGCAATCTTTCTGCCACGTCCATTTCTGCTCCACAGAATCGATACAGGACTCACCTAATGCAAAGACACACATTTCATTATGCTACCACTTACTAGCTCCAGACTTACCAGCAAAAAGACATCCATGAGATGCATGTGCATTTGATTGCTTGATTTTTCTTGGAAGCAAAGGAGAATTTCCCCTTCCTGCAATGAAGCCCGTGCTCCCCAAGTGCTGCCTGCAGCTCAGGAGGTGAAATCTTTTTCATCCCGTGGGCAGGATAGGCTTCTGGTTATAGTCATGCAAACCTCTCTGTACCAGCAATGCCCCGTGCACCAGCTGTGATGAGCTCTCAGGCTGGCATCTCATTTGTGCACGCCTGAGCTTTGGTGTTTGCCAGCCATGCTAATTGTGGTTAGCTGCACAGAAACTCAGTGTTGTCTCTCAAATTTACCGTTTATCACAATTAAGATTTCAAGCACTTCCAGATAATTGTGGTTTCTGCCTGTCTAGGTGGTGTTTCAGCCAATCATGTTGTGGAGAAAGACACTGTGTTTTGAAACTGGCTAAGTCTTGCTCGTCTTCTGATTTGTGGTTCTCGGAATCCCCTTTTGATCACTCCCTTCTCTCTGCCTAACAAACACAACGTTACCTGCCGTGCTTCATGAGTTTCAGTTGATGATTGCTGCTGGACTTGTCTGCTTTTCTCTCTTTCTGTTTTAAGCATATCCTGCTTAAGCATATCCTTACAGGTCCTTCACTTACCTCTGACCAGCCCCTGGCCCCTCTCCTTTCTTTGGGGCTCCCTGAATGGAGAACTGGTATTAATCTGTTTTCCTTCTCAAGTTCTAAGCTGGTTTGAAGGAGTCATGTACATGCACTTGGCTCGACTCCAGATACTGCCTCTTTCCTGCTCAAGTGGTTAAAAATAAAACCAAAACACTCCAAACACACAAGCAACAGTTGAGTATGAGCTCTCCTAAGGCCTCGTCAAACTTGGGAGCCACAGCTTGACTTCCAAGGATGCATCAAAGGCAGTAAGACTGATATGATTTTTCAGGCCCGCGGTTTTGTCCCCGGGCCATGCCCAGTGTGTGGTTTGTAGTTTACATTGAGGTCTCAAAACTTTTTTCCCTCCTTTGAAGAACAAAGAAGATGCTGACCTGTGCTTTAGCTGAATGGCCATTGACTTCTCTTTCTTTGGAAGCACGGCGTGTTATGTTATCAGTTCAGGCAGGCTACTTCCTTTCATTTGACTGCAACTTTAGTCCCAGAGAGTTCCTTGCTCAGTATTTACTCTGTGTAAGTAAGCCTGAGATGGTATTTAAGAGAGGAACAGACTGTGGGTTTAAGGCCTGCTGTTGTAACTTGCATTTTTACTTCCCAGCAGATGTCCAAGTCACTTGGATGTCTGTGAGATGTCCATGTGCTTTCATGTTCCCAGGGTCTTCACACTAGTGTCTCCAGATTTCTGGGTAGGAGATGCTGAGGTACAGGAAAAAGGATTGGAGGTGGCCTTGAGTGAAAGTGAGCACAGGTGGGATCCTGACACTAAGTACTCCGGGCTGGGAGGAAAAGTTGCCAGTGCCATCATGAGTACTGGATCTTAAGTCATGGTGGAAGCATTTCACATGGTGCTCTGAAAAAGGCAAAAGCTGAAGACCTCAACCACTGCAAAATTCACATCCCAAACAGAGCAACCTCTGCTTGCTTTCCCTGGCAGAAGCAAACCAGCTGGGGTTTGGTTCTCTGAATATCAGTCAGAGTCTTCTTCCCCATTAACGGCATTT
>NW_008825613.1:1822492-1824176 GCF_000699105.1 Pygoscelis adeliae
TGGAGGGGTAGTGGGAAGAAGGCACTCAACTTGATAGAGACACAAGAAGACTTTTTCGGTTGTGGAAAAATGAGAACATCTTGCCTTCTTCCAACCATCTTTCCCCAAAAAGGATTCCTCCTCCTCCTCCTCCTCCTCCTCCTCCTCCTCTTCCTCCTCCTTCTCCTCTCCTTGTGTGCTTTGACTTCAGTGCACGAAAACTGATCCTTTCTACCTTCCTAAAGCTTCCTCAGAGTATGGCTGTAAGTTTGACTCTATATCACCGTAAGCAATCATCCCTGAACTCAGGGGAAGACTAGATAGACTCTCCTGTCCCTCGTCCAGTGGATACTTATCATATAGGTTGGGTAACCACAATATATCAGGCAATCCCCTTGGAGTTCAGCTGTATGTGCAAACTCAGGCATGAGGGTTTGCATCTGGAGCTCTTCCCCACTGTAGGGGTGATGTCAGTTTTGAAGTTAGCCCTAGCTTGCAGGAAAGGGCTGGATGCCAGGGTTTTGCCAAGAGAGCACAAGCTGTCTGCTAGGGCTAAACTTTGAGACCCTTTTTGTGTGTGTAGGGTAGGCTTAGTGCTTCCTGACAGCAATGGAGAGGTGCTGATGGGAATATCTATACTTTCAGAGATGTATGTGTTTGGGCTATTTGTGGACACACCCTTGCTGAAACCAACCTGCCTCTTGTGGTTTTAGCTCTTGCAAAATATTGAGAGCTGACATCTAGAGAAAGACTTCTTTTGTTTCCAAAGAAGCTTTTATCTTTGGCCTTTATTTCTATCTTCACTTGTTTGGCTTTTGGGGGTCCTCCCACATGAGACAACTGTTGCTTGGACCAAATGCAGAGACTACTGCTTGCTGAAAGGAGGAGGAGGAGCAGAAAAATCTCAATGTTGTTCAAGGAAAAATAACACTTCAGCATCATTATTAGACCTCTATTGTTTTCAGTATCAAAGCTCTGTTTCCCTTTCACTAGACCCAGGGACAAATAAAATACTATGAGCTGTATGCAGTTGCTTTGCATTCTTTCCATTCTTTTTTTTTCTTCATTGTGAGTCAGAGTGCTGAGGTTCTTGGAGAGGCTGGAAAGAGAAGAATGCCTAATTTCCATGGGCACACAGAGTACCAGCATCTGGACAGAGTTATAACAAGCAAAAATTATACATAGTGTTTATGGTTATGAAGAATCTCAGTTTCTTGACCATATGAGGCATTCACAGATTCTGTAAGAGAGAAAAAAGGCTCAGCTTTTTATTAAAAGTGACTGATAGAAGAATAAAACCAGACCAACAGCTGGAAATGTGTCATCAACGTTAACATCAGCTCTGCTGGCTGGAGTGAAGCTCATTGCATCAGGCATGTGGACATGTGTCCAGGTCCATATACGTCATCTCACATTTCACCTGCTCTAGAAATCACAAGAAAACGTGTCATTTTGGTGATAGGAGAGAAGCAAAAGCACAGGGACGAAAGGATGAATCTTGTTGGTGGATCTGTATTAACTCTCCCTTCCAGCTCAGGGTGAAAGAAGATCCTGGAGGTCTGTGCATAGGTAATTTGTCTTGCTGGGAGCACTGAGACTTTGCCTGCAAAACTGGATTAAGCTACAACTGGAGATGCCATTGCCATCAGCTAAAAGGAAGCGCACTTTTGTTTACCAAAATAAAAGGCACAGCTGCATGCAGGGA
>NW_008825613.1:1824222-1837394 GCF_000699105.1 Pygoscelis adeliae
TGTCTTAATCCTGTGACCTGGGGGTTGCCGACCTTCACCATCTCTCAGCAAATCTACTAGTGGGTCAGGTCCAAGGTATCTGTGTGACTTTGGTGTGATCACTATGGATACAGATAAATTATGTCATGAGATGATCAACCTCCTGTTTTATACTTCTCCATCATTGCAGAGCAAGGTGCATCAGCCCAGCCAGCAAGAGCCATGACCAGTTCCCATGACCAATTCCCATCTTCTCTGTCATTTTTGCCCTCTTCTTGCTGCATACACCAACAGTGGGATGCGACTGCTGTTCTACCCATGTTGCATTTCTTCTGCTGTTTGGTGTAAAGGTCTGGTTTTCTTTACAGACACAAGACTAGCTTATTCCCTTCACTATTGGAAGTGGTCCATTTGCCCATTTCAGTGGTCCATTTCAAAACAACCATTAAATTTTTTTTCATATTGCTTATCTGAGTTGATGAAGTGTTGAATATTATCCTGTTTTCAGTAGAGATAGGTCTGGTTTCTACTCTGGAAACATTCAAAAGGATTTTTTTTTCATTAAAAGTGGCCTAAGAGAAACTGAGTGTGGGGACTGTCCCCACCAACACAATGGTGCCTGTCCTGATCCTTTGCATGTCTCAAAGCACAGATACCACATCTAAAGGGAATACAGGGAAGCCAAAAATCCCTGTCAGGAAGACTACATGGCCATAAGCCAAGGGGGTTCTTGTTTTAATGAGTCAGAGCCCTGTTTAACATCAGCTGAAGAAAACCCAGGGGAAGAAAACAGGTACTGACATAGGATGTACGGACTGCAGAGTAAACCGGTGAGAGGTCCAATCTGTAAGATCCATCTCTAAATTATAAAAAAAAGCCACCACTGATGGTGTCAGGCTGCAAAATGGCATCAGCTTCTGCAGCGCCAGAGGGGCAGCTGGGAGGCAGCTGTCAGCCGGGTAGAGACCTCTGCCAGTCTCTGCAGGCTTCTGGGGAAACTGGACCTGAGCCTGCTGAATTCAAGATGTATATTAATAATTGATATTGAATATCCTTCACAATAAGTAACAGGTGGTGGAAAACGTTTCTTCATTCTCGCAAACTGTTACCCCACATACGTATTTTATGAAGCGTGGAAACCCAAAAAACTTAAGTTTAATTTCTGTTACTCATTATTTTAGTTTTACATAGTCTTGCCTAAATGGAGCGGTCTTCTGCTTAACGTTGTGCAATAGACCTAATTTCTTTCTGTGGCCCGCTCACCTTGGAGGCAAGGTCACAGGTTGCTGATCTAGCAAGGCCTGATTTTTCTTTTCCCCACCCCCGATCACACAAAACAGTTTCTCAAACATACCTGTGTCATGACCTCAATTTTGATAATCAGTCTGATTAAAGAAATAGTTTTCACAGAGAGAAAGAGGCAGCTATGGGGAGCTTCTGCTCTTTTCAGCCCCGTTAGCGCAGGAACAGAACAAACCACAACCTGCAAAGCACTGCAGGCAACCTGAGGTGTGATGCAGAGCCCTCAGCTGATGAAATGCAAGAACATAATGGTGGGATAATGGCACAATAGAAGCAAAACTATTCATTTCTAAATGAGTGCCTTCCTCTGGGCTGCAGTGGAAGGAACATCTACCTGCCAGGTGGATCCTTGACATTAAAACAAGCATTAAGGGATGTTTCTTTGCATGGAGGTAATGTCTGAACTCCTGTCATTAATATTCAAATGTTGTGGGTCCAATTCTGTTTTCATTTTGTGCAAAAAGAATCTTGTTGAAAGAATGAAAAACAAGTGGTTGCGTGTAGGAGGCTGAAGCACCGCTCTGTGTGAATCTTCAGGGCTCAGCGGGAGTCAATAGTTTTATGTCAATGCATAGCAGCTGAGCATCTGTGCCAGAAACTTTTCTACATTTCCCTGCCTCATTGACATATGTTGATCGTGCATTATGCCTGTCCCTAGTTTATTATGCAATAAGGGCCATGCTAAATAGCAGAAAGATTGAAATGTTGTTTAGGCTTTGTATTACAAAAGTTCATAGCTGCCCCTGTCCGTCACGCTTAAAGAGCAAGGAAGTCTTGCCAAAGAGATGCCTTATGGGTGATCTCACCAGGGCGTCCTTGTGCACAACCAGGCAAGGCTGGAGTCTTTTCCCTTGCTCTATCGGTAACGGCTGCACTCAGCCCCTCTCCTCCTGCTTACTGTGTGGAGTGAAGACAACAAAGTCATCTCCGTGGTTGCAGGTCCTCTCCTCCCTTGTTGAGTCAGGATGCTCTGCTGCAAGGTCCTCCATGCTGAGTAGTGCCTTTCTCTGCTGAGCTCACTCTTCTGCCCTCCCCAAAGACTTTGTGCTGTTCTCATGCATGATGTATCAACTTCTGACCCAGTCTTGGCTACTGCCTTGCAGAGGACTTTAGAGATCCTCCCACTGCCTCTTCTCCAAACTTTGGATGAAGTGTGAGACCTGAGCTTTGGATTTTCTTGCTCAAGCAGCTGGTGAAGGTGTCCTTCTACCCTGGAGCAGGTTATGATCATGTGGCCTTGGTGCCCTTCTGGAAACTGCTGGTGTGGCTGTACCTTGGAGCATTGGTGCATTTGTCTTGGAAGGGTGCTGTAAAGCCAGTGTCTCCAGGACCTGCCACAGCGTCTCACCACAGGCTGGTTTCTTTTTAAGTACAAAGAAGTCCTCTCTGGTGCCTATCTGCCTGTCCAAACCTGTGGCAAAGTCCTGGGAGATGGCACTTTCTGCACCTGTTGGCATAGGGTTTCTGTGTGAGCGTGGGTTATGATGGAGTTAGCTCTGCCAAGCTCCTCCAGCACTATCTCAGCACTGCCTTCCTGATTTGCACTGGTGGGTTGGAATAGGGCATTCATCTTCCCCGTCTCTGCTTCTGGCACTGGTGAGGCTGCTTAGTGGGGCACCAAAGGCTGGGAGTGAAGTATGTTACTGCCTTCATGACTTTTTTTGCCTGGTTTTGGTGCCTGACTTTGGTGGAGAGGATTTTGTCCTCATTCCTGAGGGCTGCCCACCTTTGTCAGGTCCCATAGATGTGGTTGGATGGACTTCCCAAGGAGCTGCAGATATCTGCTTACTGCAAAAGGGGCATCTTCTGTGTCTGTTTGGATCAAGGGTGGACCAAATCCTCTGTTCTTCAAGGGGCATTCAGGACAGTCTGCGTAAAATTGGCATCTCCTGTAATGCCACAGATGGAAGCAATGTCTCTAACACTTCCTTCCCTCTTTGTTTGCCTCTACAGCTGTTTGCCGAAGATCTCCTGCCTCCCTTTCATGGTGGCAGTGCTGCAGGTCATACTCAATACTTCCAAGTTTGTGCTGTCCCTGTGGTCCTTGGGGTGCAGCTTGTGCACAAGACACTGTTTTGTGCTCCTGAGTCTGCAGGACTGATTTCCACCTGGCCACCAGATATGCCCATCAGTGTCATCGCTGGCTCTTGACCAGCTGACTGTACGTTCCCATCTGGCTTGCCTGCAGGCTCATGGGTGTCCTGGAGATGATGGCAATAGGCTGTAACTATCTCGGATACAGGATCTTGCCACTTCCTTACCTTGATGGCTGGTGAGTGGCAGGGCCATGCAAGACTGAGGGGTTTTGGGCAACTGGGCAATGCTCACTGTCTTCTTCATCTCATTCTTGTGAGATTGACAGAATTCGCAGGAGCAATCACCAATTTCCATGAAAGGATGACTCTTGGTCTGAGACATAATGGTGTGGATGTCTTAAAATTGAGGCCAGGTCCACTTGTCCTCAGGAAAATCCTGTAGACACCGGTTTCTCAGAGGTCCTCAAATCCTGCTGCTCCCATTAAAGCTCACTTGACATAAGGCAACATGGTGAGAAATTTCCTGGGTGAGTTTTCCAAAACCTGTAGTGCTTGTGTGAAAACACCATGCAGGTATGAATGCATCCATTCCCATGACACAGGGAGATGGAGTGGAAATATAAGATGCATAGTCATAATCTTCCTAGGTGTAGATTGACACAGAAATCTTGTTATGTTACTGGCTTAATAGTTTTTTTATTCCTGTATGGCTTCTATACAAGCTTTGGGAGATGTATTACTGACACAAGGGGAGGTTTTCTGTTTAGTCTTACGTAAGCTAATATCAGTTTAGGTCCTTTCTGTTCCTCAATCAGTTTGTTCTTCAGCAAATTCTATTCTCTTCTTTGATTGTGAAATCCGCATCTTGTGTTGTACTCCCTATTAAATGTTTCGGTGAGCAGGCTGAAGAATAAGACTATTTGTTCTTCTGCACATTTCTTCAAAGATAACTGTCATGGTTTAACCTCAGCCGGCAACTGAGCACCACGCAGCTGCTCGCTCACTCCCCCCCAGTGGGATGGGGGAGAGAATCGGAAGGGTAAAAGTGAGAAAACTCATGGGTTGACATAAAGACAGTTTAATAGGTAAAGCAAAAGCTGCGCACGCAAGCAAAGCAAAACAAGGCATTCGTTCACTGCTTCCCATGGGCAGGCAGGTGTTCAGCCATCCCCAGGAAAGCAGGGCTCCATCACGCGTAACGGTTACTTGGGAAGACAAACACCATCACTCCAAACGTCTCCCCCTTCCTTCTTCTTCCCCCAGTTTATGTACTGAGCATGATGTCACATGCTTTGGAATATCCCGTTGGCCAGTTTGGGTCAGCTGTCCTGGCTGTGCCCCCTCCCAGCTTCTTGTGCCCCTCCAGCCTTCTCAGTCGGTAGAGCATGGGAAGTTGGAAAGTCCTTGACTAGTGTAAGCACTACGGAGCAACAACTAATTATCAATATTGTTCCCACCCTAAATCCAAAACACAGCACTGTACCAGCTACTAAGAAGGAAATTAACTCTATCCCTGCTGAAACCAGGACAATAACTTTCACTTTATTTACACTCCTTTGCAATTCTCCTAGAAACTTTCCTCAAGAGACAAATAGAAGGACACGCAGGCTGGGGCTACAAACCAACTTCTAGCTGCTCACAGAAGGTTTATTGCGGTGAGGACTTTTGCTGCAGCTTCTATCTATGGAGACCTGGGTGGAAGCCAGCCCAAGTGAAAGACGGCACAGGACAGAGTTGCTCCAGCACAGGGGAAGAGTTTTCCAGCCCCTATGTTGTTCTTCCCTCACCCTTAGGCACAGCACTGGGTTTGTTTTGTTTTTTTTTTTCCAGGTAGGCAGGCAAGGTCAGCTCCCACCTCCTGGGCAGGAGCATCCACCCACCCGTCCAGGCTGTGCGGTACTGTAGTGCTTAAGGACAATAGCATAGGACCAGCTGGGGTGTTAGGTCATAGAGATATGGAAAGGTTTTCGGGGGTTTGTTTTTGTGTTGTTTTTGTGTGTGTGTGTTTTGGTTTTTTAACAAAATAACAGTATTTGAAACAGCAGAAGACAAGGGAATTATCAATAAATTCCCCTTGATCCTTCCCACCTTCAGACATCTTGGAAACATCTTCCTTGTAAATTGCAACTTACAAACCCTTTGTTGTTTGATAAGGTGACAAAATTGGTAAAACATAAAAGCCTTTTTGATCCTGCTTATGGAATATCTCTTCCTGCTGGCTGCAAAAGACTTGGACCAGGTCAAACCATAGATCCTCAAAAGTCCAGAGGCAAGTAAGAAGATGACCTTTTTTTTTTCTTTTTTAAATGTGAATTTAATTACATTTTAAAATTTTTAGAAGTATTCTTGTATGCATTTTCTAAATTTGTTTTACCTAGTATTGGTCCCTGCATGAAGCTTCTACAACTTGAGCTGCAGTATGGTCATGCTTGAATTGTTCTGATATGCAATGTAGCAGATGGAGTTGCTCTGCAGGATGGGCAGGGTATTGTGCATCTTCCAGTGAAGACCTGGTAAGAAAGCATGTGTGATAGTAAATTCTTGTCTCAGACTCAGTCCATATCTGCCACAAGACCAGAATTTCTGGGCAGATAAAACATCTTCTGTAACTAAAAAAAAACCCCACAAACATATATATGTGTAACTTTGCAGATTTATTTAGGCCAATGTTTCAGAACATGGTCTCTTTTCTCTAAATCGTTTCATAGAGTGGTGTCCACTGTCGGAATCTGTGGTTATCATTGAATTAGAGCTCACTTATAAATAATATAAGCATTAGGGTAAGTGACATTATTTGGAAAAAAGTAATTAAACTGTCCTGATGAGGAGGTCCAATCCACAGGCTGAAGAAGAGTCAGGTCCTGCTGCAGCCTTGTGCCCATTTCCAGATGCATTCCTCCCCCCGCCCTGAGGCTGGCCTCCCAGCACATCCCCATGGCTAAATTCCCAGGCAAGCCAGCAGTCCCTGTGTGGGTGCTCTCGTGGAAGTGAGGGAGTGCAAAATTCACGTCCGCGAAGCACAGTGGCCCAAGGTCTCCAGCTTGCCCTATTAAACCTATGGCTAGTCCTCATCCAAGCCAGCAGACCCATAGAAATGATCCTCAGTGTCGGTGCCAGCAGAAGGAGGCAGTAGAAAGGAACATTCATCCACTTCTTGCCACGTGCCGAAACGTTAACACAACCCATATGTCCATACGTGAAAAAGAAACAATATCTTATGCAAACCAGCTGTCCCTCAACAGGGAACAGCTTTGGCGCTTTCACGTTGTTTTACATTTTTTAAGTGGGGTGTAAGGTTAATTAAGAAATCCCTGTAACAGCCCTTTGAAGTAGGGGCAGCCGGGCTGAATCCTTCCTCTTCCTCCAGCTGTCCAAGCCCCTGTGGCAGGGCAGGTGGGACTGGAGGCAGGACTTTATGGCTGGGGAAAGAGGATGTCACAAAATGGATGGGAGCCCCACCAAAGGGAAGAGGGTTTCCTGGGCTGGCACAGATGGCTGGCAGCCGTCCTGCCAGAGGAGGCAGGTGAATCCGTGATGAAGCCGCTGGAGATGTCAGGACCTCCTGGAACCTCAAAAATTCTGATCAGAGCTCAAGCTGAACAGGTTTTTCCTGTGTTACATTTGCTTTTTCTTGGGTTTTCAAAAAGGATCTCTGCAAAAATGCCTTTCCTTGAGCACAGAGCAGTGGCTAATAAATGAAGAAGTACTAGAATTTCAGTTTCCATTTGCTGAACTTCAGCATCTTCCCAGGCATGCTTCCAGAAAAGCACAATAATAGAGTGGTTAAACCCAGAGACGCTACCACAAATGTCTCACTGTCCAATATTGGATAAAAGGACATATCCGCTTCACCACACTAGCTATAAAATACTGGCTTAATCTCCCTGGATTGATGCTGCCTCAGTTATTTTAGTCTTAACAGGTTTATAGCTGTCTGAGGGACAGAGACCAAACTGCCCCTGATGTAAAATAGAAGGAATCCTACACAAATGAGGATATTTACCTTATTTGCATTTTAGCTCATTAACTAGGGTAAAACCCTGTCTTGCTGCCTCTGTGAAAAGGCAAACCAAATGATCTCCTTGTCATTGCAGATTTTCGGATCTCCAGGCTCATCCCTTAGGACTTAACGCAATGTTTGAAAGATAGCTGGAGGTGCCCCCATCCCCATTTCCACCCCCCAGGTATGGAAAGACCATGCCATGCCCAGGGACACCAGGAGCCCCTGGTGTCAGTGAGGATGTAGCTCAGTGAGGATGTAGGTATTTTCTACAGATATTTGGTATTTGGGGCCGGACTCTGCTCAGAGTGGCACAGCAAGAACCCCAGAGGCACCGGCACAAGCTGCTGCATGGGAAACCCCCCGTTACTGAAATCCAGGCTTTTCAACACATTCATTAGCAACCTGGAAAAGAGGAATTTTGCTGATGATGCTACGTTTTGCAGAATGGTAAAGCTGAGGGACAACGGTGAAGAACTGCAGATTCACTAACTCGTTGCGAAGTGATGCACAGAAGGAAAATAACCCAAATGCCATGTATGAGATGATGGGCTCTGGCTGATCATGAGTCCTCCAGAATGAGATCCCAATGTTTTGATGGATGGTCCCATGAAAGCACCAGTCCATTGCTCAAGAGCATCAAAAAAGTCAAAAAACCATAGGAAATTACCAGGAAAGGAAAAGAGAGCATCACAATACTGCAGCACAAATCCACCATGCTCCTGTGCCTTGGATACTGGGTGCACTTTTAGTCTTCCCATCTTAGAAGGGATACAATAGAGCTGGGAAAGCTTTGAGGAGGATGAAAGATCTGGAATGGCTTCTGTAGGAGGGACTATAAAAGCCAGATCTGTCTGGTTGTACGTGACCTCTCCTGCTATAAAAAATCAGAGAGTATCAGATGGTACTAACTTCAGCTGGAGGTAGGTTCAGGTTGGACAAGAGGAGGGTGTTGCTCTCAGGACACGTTTCCCCTGCAGGGACCCCTGGTGCATGGTTTTGGGGTTATGAGGAGTTCTTGTGAGTTTAAAAGGGTGAGGAACAAGTTCATGAATGAAGAATTCATTCAAGGGTACTGATCACTTCCAAAATGACCTATTTCATAAAATCCCCGAGCAGCAAAGTACCAGAAGCTGTGAGAGCACCCAGGTGAAATTTCCCTGCATGTTTTTCTTATTCTTACGCCCTTCCCCAGGTTTTTGGCCAGAGTTCAAGACAGGATCCTGGGCTTAGTGGATTTGTGCCAATACAGCCATTTTCATGTTCTTCTGACACAGGAAATCAAAGAGACGTTCCCTTGTGAAGACGGATGTAATGAGCAAGGCATCATGCATGAGTGATTTCTGCTTTACATCCTGATTCAAGCTAAACATTTAATGATGAAGCCCAGAGCTCAGAGATTGAAGGATGGAAAAAATAAAACCCCAAACTTGTGTGAAAGCGTAAAAACGCATTCTGTTTCATAAAACTTGTGTTATTAGGTTTCTGAGTAAAAGAACTACAGGATATCTCACAATCCAATCATTCATGAACTGAATCGGTAAGCAATATTGACAAGATAAAAGCCACTTGCACAAAAATGCTGAATAAGCAAAGAAATGTGTGCAATTTGCAATGTGTTCATGGCTTATTTTGCCAGCAGAAAAGGGTCTCGGTCTTCTGGTGATTCACTTGCTGCCATTTGGCTCCACTTCAGAGGTGAGGGTTTCAGAATTACTCACAGCCCCATGCTAACGAATCGGAAGTCGTGTAATGCTATTGAAGTATCTTGCAGCTTTGCCCCCTTTGAACCCACAAGAGGTACTGAGCAGATCACTTAAAAATGAGACCTTGCCGCTCTTTTTTCCCAACTTGATGCAAGTTTCATTCCAGTTTTGTACTGGTCCTTGTTTCAGACATACTGGTTTGCTCATGGCTGATATTAATGAAGACTCAACAAAACAATCTCAGCACTTCATTGTAAAGAGACAAGTGTGCCTTAATTATTGATGATATGGTGCTCTTAGTCATTACCTAAGCATCACAAAGACTCTTCTGTAATACCAGAGCCTCTCTTTTCTAATCCAACTCATACAAGGAAGGATAAGGCTTTGGTGCAGAGTGTTTGGGGCATGGGCCATGGTCTGGCAGAGGTGGGACAAAGTAGAGAGGACTCAAACTTCTAACAAGTTCAATCCTCTTGACTCTATAGATGCTTTTTCCTCCCCTACCTTGACTTCTTCCCCAAGGAAGAGGGGTAGTAAATGAGAAGGACATGTATTTGTTGGTGGGAGTTGGGAAAAAGTGATAGTCCTGTCCTGGAGGAACTGGACTGCTGTTGCCCCGATGGTGTGAAAGCTTGCAGCTAGAAACTTCTCACTGCCTCGTTGCAGAGGTCAAACCCAAGAGTATGCATTGCTGGTCAAACCCAAGAGTATTAGAAACACCTCTCTAAGAGATCTTACGCTCAGAGGATACACAGGGATGTCTGTTCAGCTCTGCAAGGCTAGGAAACCTTGAACCAGAGAGCTGAGATCCAGCAGCCAAAGCTCAGCCTTACAACCTCATCGATGAGGTGCGGTTCCAGTGGGGTAAAATAGTGGAAAACCGCTGAGTTTAAATTGCTCTAATTGCACAGAATTTTTTTCCTGTGTTTTTAGTTTGTCTTTTCCTTATGTACCTATCTAGCTATGACTGTTACAATCTTGAAATACCTAGAGCCGTTCTAAGTAGTGCTAGTTTTGTGTGATCTTCAACATTTCCAACACAAGCTCAATGCACATTTGTTGTTGGAGTTGCATTTACATGTGTGTAAGCACCGTGCCTTTGCTGAAACTAGAATATGACACAAGAGAACAAAAGTAAAAAACACAAAGCCTTGCTCAAGCCATTTATCTAAAACACTTGTAAAGGGAAAGTTTGGAAGTCAGACAAAATTATTTGTTGTTGTGCCAGATATACAGCTATTTTTAAAGCCCCCAAATATATTCTTTTTCTTTCCATGGGTCTGTCATTAAAAAGCTACAATGCACCCTGCACAGACATTTTTCTAAAGGTGTAATTTTGCCCACCAAATGCTCCAGCAGAAGCTGGAGGGGTCACAGGAGAGACTATAGTGGGGATCCTGTTGCAATAGATGCTTCAGCCTTGCAGGGTTGGGAGCTGTAGTAGAAAATACACAGTGTCATCTAGTTCAGTGTAGATGGATTTACGAGGTGGCTGTGACTGAAATCATCTGAGGCTTCCCTGCCAAGCCAAATTCTGCTTCCAGGGGTGCAGGCTGAGCCCCAGGGTGTATTGCATGAATGCACCAGCCTGGTGCTTCTCTCCTGAAGTGGGGGGGAGGTGTGGTGACAGCAAAGCAGGCACATCCAGATTTCCTCCAATTGACTTATGCTTCACCAGCAGTGAATGTGAGGCTTAAGGATGGGTTGAACAAGTCTGCTGCCCCCTCTGCACCTGCCATCTCTGGGCTACCATGAGGCACAGCTTCCAGGTCACAGCATGGACGTTACAGCTGCTCTTCATGTCATCTTCATGGATGGTGCCTCCTGCTCAGATCCAGCCAGAGCTCTCCAAGGCAGTGCCGAGGCTCATCTTCGCTATAGGTTGCTCCCCTCAGCATTGGAGCCATCTCTTGGTGGGTAGTGAGGAGGAGGAGCAGCTCTTGCAAGGGATCATGGGTTTCTCCAAGAGCCCTGGCTTTGTCCCATGTAGGACCACTGGTGACAGCATCCCTAGTCCCTGTGTTTTCTGCTGGGGGGAGGCTTGGCTTATTTTTCTCCACTACGTGGCCACCTTTGTTTGCTCCATGGAGCCTCCTTGGCCAAACAAATATTTTTATTAATACTCGTCAGCAAAAATATAAACAGATACTGAGTTATATCCACAGGCTCAGTTCTGATTATTTGACCTTTAGTTTCTACTGACAACAGCAAAGTAAATAATTTCTGTAGCGACTCAATGCTGATTTCAGCCAGGAATAAACAAGAACATGAGATGCACACAGTGAGCTATAAGTTATTAAACCGGAGACCTAAAGCCATCAAAACTGGCAGCTGCACTAGAAGTATTGATGCCAGTGGAGCAATGGTTCTCCCTTGCAAAATGCTGCTCTTTTTGCTCATCTTGCAGGCAGAGATGGGTTTGGTTAGCATGGATCTGCCCAGTAATATAGACTTGAGCTAAAGTGAACTTGAGACGGGCATCTTCCCTCCTGACTGTCGTTCAGGTCAGGTTTTCAGATGAGCCCTGGAGCCAGCAGCTCCTTTTAGGAGTGTAAATGGGCAGTGAATTTTCTGGGAAGCCTGTGAAGATACCTTGTAGGTACTTACATAGTTGGGTATTTTCATCTGAAAACTTGGCCAGGCCCCCAGCAGGTCTCCATGTTTCTAAGGCTGTCACCTACAAGCTCGTAGGGCAAGGTAACACTGGTAGATGCACTGAGGACACATCCTAGCTAATGACCAGAGGGCCTCTCTAACACTGCAAAACAGAAGGTGCAAGGAGAACTTTCCAAATAGCTTCGTTCTGGAGGATGCCCATTGGGTTTTGGTGCCTCTTATGACATTTAAATTTCATGGAGGGGCTCAGCTGGGATCTAGGAGCGGGTCCTTGGCCTCCCATCTGAACTGGCTGTGTTTGCTGTGCATTTCTGCAACCCACCAAACCCTCCCACCAAGCCCAGCTCAGAGCATTTTGGTCATAGTAGCTGAATGATGACTGTAACGCAGATCTGTGCAACAAGCCAAGTCTTAGAGAAGGATGTCCTTCTTGCCAGATCAAAGTGAGCCTATGAATGCCTTGTTAGGAGGGGCAAATCAGAGTGTGCTCATACCCATACAGTATTCTTCCAAACTAGAAAGCACTTGGCATGACTGAAGGTTAACTCTTGACATAATCAAGTAAATATTTTAAATTTAAATCTTAAAAATAAAACAGAAAACTCCAAGGTCTGGATTTTTGAGAGACTTAAGTGTCTGCTATGCTTCAAAAACTTACCTAAACTGTACATGTACATAAGTTTGCAAGATGACAGCCCAAACTACTGGTGTCTGCACAAGAGTGGCAACTATATCTGCAAGACAAAGACAGTGCCTTCTGCAAAGTCAGCTTTCAGCTTGTATGAGAAATCTTATGGCAGGGAGAGCTGTCTCCGGAGGTTGTGCTGAAGAAAGCCCGGCTCTAAGTTCAGATCCTTCAGCAGGTAAGTGCAAAGTGCTTGTTAAAACACCGAGCAAGCCAGCATCCTTGTACTGGCCAGTTGTGGTGGTCCACTTTTTGATCTCAGGCAGCACTTCCCAGTTTACAGTTTGAGTCTGTGCTGTGGGACTTGTTTAATTTTCTGCCATCTCAAGACAGCAACGTTCGCAATACTTCACAGTTTTCCTACAATAAACAGCCACTTCTAATGCTGGAATGAGAAAAAAGGTTTGTGGGAGGTGAAGTTTGGAAGCTCAGAGCTTGTCTGCCAACACCACCCATGGAAAGCCCAGTCCCTATGAACCCTCATCCTCTAGACTAACTGGTCCTAAAAGGAGGTATACTGGTAACAAATTGAAGTGGGATGAACAAGCAGCAAGTTGGGTCCTTGCTCCAGCCTCAGAGTGGCCTCTCCAAAAGTACCTCATCCAAGTGGCATTACACAGATCTCCTGGTAGGGAGATCTTCAGTGCACAATGGTGCAAGCTCCTCCTGATGGTCACCTCCTGTGGGATCCACCCCTCCCTTGATTGAAAAGAGGGATGCTTTAGCATCTGATACACCACCTGCCTGGGCTGTGACGCTCAAGGGCTGTGCCCCGAGATGCCCTGTGATCTCTGTCTGAAAAAAAAGCCCTTGTTTTGGTTGAGTCAAAGCTGTTGATTTCCACTTGT
>NW_008825613.1:1837425-1842735 GCF_000699105.1 Pygoscelis adeliae
CCCTCTGCTCTTTTTCTTTTTGAGATGAAATAATCAATATTGGCTTTTAAAGAGTCACTGTTAAGGCTGATTTGTCGCCCAGCTGCACATGCATGTCTTTCTGAGTTGATGCCCCCTTGAGTTTATTCCACATATTTTTTTCAGTTGCCTTTTCCAGGCTGCAAGAGACTATTTCTGACATGCAAAACAGTGTTTTGGTCCAACAGAAGCCCTGGTTTAAGCTGGAAGCATTTGCTGAAGTGTCATTGGTAGTGAGAAAGGAAAACCCCAAACAACAAAGCAGAAGCAACATAAAGATATCCCCAAATATGACCCAACAAAATGACTTCCAGAGGCAGTTCACAGCATGGGGTGCAAGTCACAGGTCAGGGGCTGGAGGCCCTGATTGCTTTTCTCCCTTCGGTTCAAGCAGAGACAGTGTTAGTGCAGTTTGGTTTCAGGGTGTTATTTAGGACTGATCAGAAATTTTCCAGTGGAAGCTTTTTCCATGAAAAAAAAAATTAAAACTGCAATCTGATGAACTTGAAGCAATTTTCAGAGAGAACATTTCAACGGATCTTGTACTGGAGTGACAGGTGGCTTCCCAGACAGCCTGGCAGGAAGGTTTCCACCAGACACCTCCAAATCCCCTCCACCCCCTGGGATCCCAGTGGGTGAGAGGGATTCCACTCCCCAGTTTTGGAGCAAAACTGGGGGAATCAGTGATCAGAGAGGCTGGGGAATGAGCTAGGACAGTGACTGGGAAACGAGGTCTCAAGTTCGCCAGGGTGGGCAGTCAAGGTACCCACCACTGCACGCAACAGTCTCGAGGAACGCTGCGGTGCATATTTCACACCGTGTCTCAGGGCTTCAGAAAGGAAATATTGCAGGATTTCTACTCTAAAAAAAAAAAAAGAAAATAAAAAACAAATGAAAAATTAAAGAATTAAACTAAACAAAGAAAATCAGCAGTTTTGTCTTTTCTGCTTAACTTGGGCCAAGTGTGTGTTCAGAAAGTCAGAAGTTTTATGTAACTGGGGCTTGGCATCCTATTTGGCTCTGCTATTAACTTCCCCATCTTGCTCATGGGGAAAGACAAATACATATTTTTTTTTTCAGATTGGTTTATTTTTAGAGAAAGCCCATGTGCAAACTCAGAGAGATTATATGACAACCATCTACCTCTCTCTTGGTGGAGGGGACCTGGGTGGGTCTCTAGTCCAAACCCCAGGCTCCAGCACTAGGTCCGGGCAGCCATGGTGTGGCTCCTCTCCCTTGAGGTGCCTCTCCTCCATCCCTGCCCATGCTGCAACTGGAGGCTGCTCTCAGATTCCCCCCAAGCCTCCCCATGGCCAGACTCAAGAAACCCAGCTGTGTGTTTCTAGGTGCTGTTGGGGGGTATTTAATCATGCCTGAGCTGAGACTGGGCAGAATTCATCTCCCCTTGATGGTTTTGTTAGAAATGTTTTCTTCTGGTTGCTGCAATCAAATACAGCCACACTCGATGCAGAGCAGCAGCCAGGGCTTCTGGTTGTTTTGCATTTTGATGAAGAGGTTTCTCAGGAATAAATCTTGGGAGACCTACTTATTTGTCCTGCTCTATTTACCATCACACCACCTGTCTTGTCAAGCTCCTGAGACTGTTCCTTGGTCCTTTGTGCTCAACCAGTAACTAAAATCTGCTCTTCCTTTCCCACAGACTACTGTAAAATAGTTCATAAAGAGAAATATCTCTAGACCTGTGCAAAAGCAATGAGCCTAGGCTCTGCTATGTAGGTCTTCCATGGAAAATTTCCCCCAGCAAATTCCCTAGCAGGACAGTGAGAGAGAGATATTATCTTTTCATGGCTCAGTAGAGCTCTCCAGGTGTCTCTAACCCCGCTAAGGCTGTACAAGGAGGCTTGAAATTCAGGAGAGATAGGTGTTGGCTGTGACACCTCTGAGCCAGGCTCTTCTCTCCAAACCCATCTCTAAACATGCACTCAAGGATTTGCTGGCATTTCCCAAAGCCCTTACCAGGGAGTTGGGTGATCCACAAGTTTGAGGCTGCTGCTAGATAAAGAAATGCCTCCTGAGAGCAGCCACCTGCCCCAAAACCCACCTGCCATCTGGTTTGGACGAGACTGGCATGTCCCAGGCCTTTGCGCCAGACTCATGGAGGGGCATCTGAAGGAAGAACAGGGGAAGAAGGGTGGTCGTGCCTCTGTAGAAGAATAAATGAGGAAAGCCAAGGTTTGTTGTGGTGGAAGACCATGGCTGCTCATCGTTATTAATATCTTTCATTTTCAACACAGAAAGTATAACCTGTGGAGCCTCTGCCATGGACATCTCCAAGAAGGAGAGCTGCCCAAACCAAGAGGACCAGCCTTTGCCATGACTCAAAACCAGGAAGGCAGTGGCAAAACTCAGGGATCTGTGGCCAAGGTTTGCCTGGCATTTCAGGAAATGTCTTGGGTGGGTTTTGATTGGCTTTTAGCCTGTTTGGATAGCGCTACCTCTTTCTTTGGGCTTTCTCTCTCTCTCTGTTGGGAACCCTTCTGCTCCCACTCCCACCCAACTGTCTCTCCTTAAAACACAGCTCTGTGATTTCATGCAGTGCAAGGAAGTAAAACCCCAGATCCCAATTGCTTTATAACCAGATAGAATAACGTTAATAATTTCCAGCTAGTCCAAAGAAACTTCAAACACGAAAGAACATGCAATGAAAGTGAATGTCTTTGAAGACTGTGAAAAAAGCCCTGTTTTTAGTATAATGACTGCTATGTGCGAAGAATAAATGTCTCAGTCTAATGTTCTTAAATCTGAACTGGGGATGACTAACTAAGTAGACGATTCAATGCCTGATATAGTCGAAGGGTTACGGTAGCCGCATGCGCCTCGCTGACCTTTTGGTAGTTGCAAACTGGCTGGCTCTCCCATCCCTCCCCCACAGGCTAGGATAGCTGTAAACATCCCTATAATAATGAGACAATTGTAATATCCTATTTATTTTCCATTAAGAACAAGCCCGGCGCAGGCTTAGGTGGCCCAAGGGGCTGGGCAAGCAAAGCCCATCCCTGCCCTCCTGCCACAACCCAGCCATTGCTTGCCCTTGCACCTGAGAGAGCATCAGGGACTGCTGCATGTGGAGAAATGCTTCTGGTGCTCTTGCTGTGCCCCTCTGAGCAGAGTCTGGGCCCAGCATCTCTAGGACCCCTTCTGCAAGATGAAAATAGCAACCCTATTCCCTCTTCGCCTCTCACCAGCTCTTCCCATCCCTGATTTTCCCCCGGGTGCAGGAGTGGAGGGTGGGGAGGAGGGCAGGAAGTTGCTGACGCGTGTGGTTGGATTTCAGTTTGAACACTGTCCAGAAAGGAGCACCAAATATTAGTAAACAGATCAGGAAACGTTTCCGTGTTTGGCTGCTTTTCCATGGCAGCAATCTCCAGTGGTTTTTCCACTAGAGAAAAAGACCCGCTCAGTCTCTTTGCTTGAAGTGGAGCAGCTCAGATCCTGGACCCCCTTCAGATCCTGACCTTCAAACTCAGGTCTCTCCCCTTGGGGGCATGTGCTGCAGCTCCAGACTTTGTGCATGGAGCTGAGTCCCGCAGAGCAGACGGTGCATGCTCTCGTGCATACCCAGGGGATTACAGGACCCTGCTGCCGTGTCCAGCATCTCTGTAATGATCCAGGCTGAAAAGGAAAGGATCAAGATGGTTGGCCTATTTTGCTTCTCAAAAGAATATTATGGAGCGGTTTTCCTTGCCGCACATTAAAGAGGGAATTATTGCATAGCAATGGGCTCTTTAGGGCAATGAAAAAAGTCCTATCAAGTCCTGGTTGTTCAAGCTGCAGACAGTCACTTTAGAAAAAGACCCAGGAGTAAATCAAGCACTGAAGCAGACAACTGAATGAAATCCTAGTTTTACCATTTCTTGACATCCTCAGTTCAAGCCTGGCAGCCTCTCTGGGATGAACACAAGCTGCTCATCTTGCAATATCTGGGGAGAATATAGCGGCCCGTGATTTTGGAGGACTGAACTGATGGTTCCTTCTGGCATCGTGCCACAAACCCTATGTTTCTGCTCTCTTCACTGTGACTTCCACTCAACAAGGTCAAATTCAGGTCCTTGGATAAGAAGTATGTGGTGACGGACCGGTTTTGGAAAGAAGACCTCATTTTATGCACAACACTTCCCGCCACAGGTGTTGATGGATGTTGATGCAGATGGAGGTGCCACCAGCATGAAGAAGAGCAACTGAGAGGATGAGGGTCAAAAATGAGTCTTGTGAGGAGAAAATGATTTCTGATGAGACAGTGTCTATATTGGACAAAACGCCTGCCTGATCCACAGCCAACAGCAACCCTAAAAGCGAAGAAGAAGGAAAAAGAAACAGAATTTGTCTGTTTTCATGTTAAACTTCATGAGATGGTGTGTGAAACCATATGATCTAATAGTCCTGCTTGACTTGAAACATCTCAGTTTAGCTTAGCATAGCTAATTAGCATGGCTATGGCTTAGCATAACTAACTCTATAATTTCAACACACTCCCCACACAGCTGATTTATATAGCACTTGATACGCTGACAGTAACCGGCTTGGGTTAGAGAAGTGGTTACAGGACTGGTGCCACAGCCAGGGGTTCGGCTACTTAGACCATGGGACTCGCTTTGAGAAACCTGGTCTACTGGGGGCTGACGGGGTCCATCTGTCAGAGGAGGGGAAGAGACTCTTCAGTCATAGGGCTTGCCAAGTTGGTGAACTAAACTAAACTGGCTTTAAACTAAAGTTGCCAGGGGAGGGGAACCTCAATCCATCCCACTCCTACCAGTTTGATGCCAGGGCCAGCAACAGATGCCCAGAGCCTGGAGAAGGAACACAGGTCAGCAGGAGAGTGCCTGAAGAGCAGCACAAAGGAACTCCAGCCAGTGAGACAGCTTCATTGGGGGCCAACTTCAATACCTCTATGCAAACGCATGTAGCATGGGGAATAAACAAGAGGAGTTAGAGACGTGCGCACGCCTGCAGGGCTACGACCTTATTGGCATCACGGAGACGTGGTGGGATGGCTCCTATGACTGGAGTGTTGGGATGGAGGGGTACAGGCTCTTTAGGAAGGACAGGCAGGGGAGACGAAGAGGGGGTGTTGCCCTCTGTGTCAATGCCCAGCTGGAGGGCATGGAGCTCTGCCTGGGGATGGGTGAAGAGCTGACTGAGAGCTTGTGGGTCAGAATTAAAGTGAAGGCAGGGACAGGTGACATTACGGTGGGGGTCTGCTACAGGCCACCCGACCAGGAAGACCGAGCGCGTGAGGCCCTCTATAGACAGATAGGAGCAGCCTCACGCTCA
>NW_008825613.1:1843642-1875840 GCF_000699105.1 Pygoscelis adeliae
CACAGAAGGCAAAGGCAGGGACTGGGAGAATAAAGAGCTACCCACTGTAGGCGAAGATCAGGTTCGAGACCATCTAAGGCACCTGAAGGTGCACAAGTCCATGGGACCTCATGAGATGCATCCGTGGAACCTGAGGGAACTGACGGATGAAGTTGCTAAGTCACTATCCATCATATTTGAGAAGTCGTGGCAGTCCGGTGAAGTTCCCACTGGCTGGAAAAGGGGAAACATAAACCCCATTCTTGTCCAGAGGGACCTGGACAAGCTCGAGAAGTGGGCCCGTGTGAACCTCATGAAGTTTAACAAGGCCAAGTGCAAGGTCCTGCACCTGGGTCAGGGCAAGCCCCGGTTGTAGGGGGTTGAAGGGATTGATTGGTTGAAGGGATACAGGCTGGGGGTTGAAGGGATTGAGAGCAGCGCTGCTGAGAAGGACTTGGGGGTACTGGTGGATGAAAAGCTGGACATGAGCCAGCAATGTGTTCTCACAGCCCAGAAGGCCAATCGTATCCTGGGCTGCATCAAAAGAAGCGTGGCCAGCAGGTGATTCTGCCCCTCTGCTCTGGTGAGACCCCACCTGGAGTACTGCGTCCAGCTCTGGAGCCCTCAGCATAAGAAACACACGGACCTGTTGGAGTGGGTCCAGAAGAGGGCCACGAAAATGATCAGGGGGATGGAACACCTCTCCTATGAAGAAAGGCTGAGAGAGTTGGGGTTGTTCAGCCTGAAGAGGAGAAGGCTTCGGGGAGACCTTATTGCAGCCTATCGGTACTTAAAAGGGGCTTATAAGAAAGATGGGGACAAACTTTTTAGCAGGGCCTGTTGCAACAGGACAAGGGGGAATGGTTTTAAACTAAAAGAGGGTAGATTCAGATAAGGAAGAAATTTTTTACGCTGAGGGTGGTGAAGCACTGGGAAGGTTGCCCAGAGAGGTGGTGGATGCCCCATCCCTGGAAACATTCGAGGTCAGGCTGGACAGGGCTCTGAGCAACCTGATCTAGTTGAAGATGACCCTGCCCACGGCAGGGGGTTTGGACTAGATGACCTTTAAAGGTCCCTTCCAATCCGAACTATTCTATGATGCTATGATTCTAAGTGCTGTTCAAGGCAAAATTCACTTTTAGGTAAACTCGGAGAGCCAGACCACTCCAGCTGTCCAAGTCACTGTGGCTACATGTCCTCTGCATGCACATTGCCGGTGGATTTGAGGTCAGAGAGCAGCAAAGTGATGTTTCATAGGTAGAGCAGTGTTTGGTCATCAGCTCAGAGCAGCACATAGGATTGGGAACTGCAAGTCAAGAGGGATAAGATAGAAAATAACATTGTCTTCCAAGGAATTGGTTTACTGAAATAAACATCTAACCTTGTCTAAAACCAAAGCAAAAGCCATAGATCTTCTAGTGGCTGGAGAACATGGGTGGCACTTCTGAGTGCTATTTGGCACTGATGGAGTCACTGGCTCTTTTTGAAGAACTACAACCAGACTACTGAGGTTACTGGAGGGCTTTCTATTATCCCAGCTATTGAAGATGCTCCCTTCTTTTTGGTTGTAAACATTTCACCTGGCAGTGCAGCTACAGTGGAAAAGGTTTTGGTTAAGCCTGCAGATAGATCCCACCCAAGTGCAACCATGCTGCTCCAAAGGAAGGACCTCTGAAACACAAGTAACCCGACAGGTGTATGGGCCAGCAGGAGCCTCGTTCACCAGGCCAGGGACCTCTTGTTTCTGCATGGTAGGCTTAGATGAGCAAAGTCATCAGGGAGAGGTTCACCTCATCTCAGCTCCCTCCTTTCTCCTCCTGGGTTGGGTGCTGTAGGCAGCCTCTATGGAGCCTTGGCAAGGTCCTCACCATCCTCTTGCACAGCCCAGGATGTGGCTCCACTATCACCCTGGGGCCCTTCCAGTGCCTGCCCAGACCATGGGCTGGGCTGCCCCAGGTCAGCACCAGGCACTTCTTCTTGTGAAGCTTCATATGGTAGAAACCTACTGGGCTATGAGCCGGGCTACTTCAGGTGAGATGAATCATCCCAAACAAACACATCTCCCTGGTGATGCTAAAGGTGTGCACATAAGGTCCTCACTGAAAACCTGTCAGAGGACACACTGACGTTAGCTGTTTGTTGGCTGTGGTTCATCCGTTTGTTGAGTCAACCACACTGACCCACTGGGCCATGATGCTATTATTAATAGCAATTACTACTAGCAGTAGTAGTAATAATAATAATAATAATAGTAATAATAATAACGCACTGCATTTAGTAATAGCACCTTTGTGGTTGTTGCACATACACTTCCTGTGATACCTCTGGGCTGGAGCATAGGGTTCAGTTTCATCCACCGATGGACAACATGATGAGTATAAAGTACTCAGCTTCCAAAAGGAAAACCTCAGCTCTGTGCACACCAGCAGCCAATATGTCTGGAAGAAAGATTTTTAAACTGGCACAGGTGGTGTCACTATGTTGAAGGATTTTTGCTGTACAGTCTTCTCTCCATGCCTACATGCACTGTCTGCTTGAATTGCCCTGCAGAAGCATGCAGGTGGGATCTGCTTGCTTGATGACAATTAACTTTTCTAGTGTTTTTTCTGGCACAGACTGCCAGACTGTGTGGTATTTTATTTCTCCAGAAGGAGGGGAAGGGAGCTACTGAATATATGTACCAGCCAAAAAATGCCACGCCAATTGGTGTGAGGACAAGTTGCACTGGCTGTGCCATGCATACCCTCTTTTGGCACCATGACACCCACAATGTGCCACTCCTTTGGCTTTGCCACCAGGTGTACAAGATCGGTGGTGGTTTTAAATGATGCCATCAATGCTGTCTACAGTAATTACCAAATGACATGTCCATTTGGCAACTAGAGTCTCCAGTGAGATGCCACCACACAAATCACCTTCTGCTTTTGCCGTTTCAATCTCCTTCCTACACCTTTGTCCTACCTTTTCTGGTTTATAAAGATAAGGGGGTTTGGGCACAGAGAAACTACTGGAAATACAACTTTCCCCCCGCAAACACAGCTCCTTTCTACTGCTTAGGAGACTGGGTCCCATCAGGTAGGATGCCCTTATTGAGCGTGGGACTGCCCCTGTAGCCACCCTGCCCATCTTACGCGTTGGCCAATGCATCTGGATGCTATGTTGTGCCTTTCCCTGGTGTCAGTGTCTTTTCCTTTTTTTTTAACCACCAATGAAGGGAAGAAATGCAGCATCTGAAGCCTCAGCTGTGCCCGAAAGGTGACACTGCTCCCATGGTTTTATTTCAGCAGCCCGCGCAGCCATCTGTCAACATGACTGCTACCGGGGGGGATTAGACGAACTGCTATAATAAAAGAAATTAGAGGGGAGAGCCCCCTCTCCTCCATCACCTCTGGATCTGGGCTGGCCATCCCATGCACGGCTGTGGGTTGTGAGAGTTTGCAGGGACTCCACCACCCACCCCACCAGCACCCAGTGGGGCAGGACCCGTGCCATGGTTCGGGATGCTCTCAGCAGCAGTCCAAAACGCAGCCTGAGTGCAGGGGAGTCAAAGCAATGGATGCAATTAGCGGTCTGGCACCTCAGCAGTGTGGGTTAATTTTTACAATAGTCACATCCTTACAGGGAGTGTTGGGAGGTTATTTTCATTGCACCACTCCCTGTTAAGAGTTTCATCCTGTGATCCTGGGTCTAAGGGTGAGATTAGGAACAACTCACACGCAGGGGGATTAGACCCCAAATTTCCCTTCTGCGGCTCTTTGCAATGCAATGAAATGCCTATGGGCTTTCCTACCCTATGTGTGCTCACTCTTCCGTTGGCGTTGGAGATGTTACTGTAGGCAAGTGAAAATACCCTCCCCTCCACCCCATTCTGGGCATCCTTCATCCCCAGCAGTGTGGAGTGTTAAGAAAGTGTGCAGGTCTCATGTCCCAAGGGAAGCCTGCAGAACCAGCTTTGCCATAAATCACCTATAATCAGCCCAGAGTGTGTGTTTCATTTCGGAAACACCAACTGAAAGCATCCCGAGGAAATTCCTCATGCAGCCTCCCGGAACAGCTGGGAAGTTAATGCACAGATTTAAGGGGCTTTGCTGGTAATGGGCTGCAGATTAGTCGCGCGCTCACCTTCTGCAGGACTCATCTCCAGCTCTCATTCACCCAGTGAAAGCGCTAAGCATGCCAGTGTGTTTTAAGGAGGTTTGCAAATAGTTTTTACCCATCTACTCTGCATGTCAGGCTTACATGCAGCAAACAAAACTATGCTGAGGCATAGATGGAGCCTGAGTCTTTCGCTAGCAATGGCCAACTGGGAATAAGAGTTACTTCTTTATAGCAGATGTGTAGCTCAAAGTTCACCATAAGTGCACTCACATCAAGAGCACAGCGTGTATTGTTCTGCAAGAAGGCTAAGCTCAGCCCTTCAAAAGACTGTGGAACAACTAATTTCATTATTCAAAGAATAAAGTAAGTGAGCAAGAGAGCGCCAAAATTAACCCTCTGGTCACTCCCTGGAAGCAGGGATTTCTTTAACACCCTTTAGTTAAATGCCTGTGCTCACAGATGCGTGCAGAAAATCTGCCATACAGTGTCCTATCTCTGCTTTTCTCACCAGTTTAGCAGTTGAACGTCATATTCCTTCAAAAATGACTAGTTGGATCAAGGCCAGGTAGAGCACCCCCACATGAAGGCCTCTGTGTGTACATTGCATCAGTGAATACAGCTCAAGATTTTCATCTACAGTTATGATCTCCAGGGAAAACCAAAGGCAACAAATCATGTATTCTTTTTTAAATTATCCATACAGAAATAGATCGTTTTCTTACTGACCAAATTAGAAAATAATACTTGCAGGCAAGAAGGGCAAAAGGAGAAGACAAGTCCCACAAGAAAACTTCACCTAGGTATTTTTAGGTAGATTTGAGCAAAGAAAAGTACATTCCTACAATTGCCAGCAAAACCACTTTAACCGGTAGATCTTTGCCTATGCTATTTATTTGTTCAGAGGAAGACATGAACGCAATCCCTCACTGCAATGTGGTTTTAGCCTAGTGTGGTTCCCTCTAATTCACCATCACCAGATTCTGCCCAAAAGCTGACCCTGGCCCTTGTAATAATTGCAATAATGAACACTGTGTCTCTGCTTTTCCTGCAACCATGCTTCAGCAACATGCCAGTGACTGGGAAGAGGGGAGTTCAACTCCTGGTGTTTCCCTGGGGCATGCACCCACCTCCATAGGCTTTGCAGGACGAGACCCATCTGGTTTCACCTTGTTCTCTAGCCATGGTAATGCAATGCCAGCAACAACAAGGGCAAATTGTGTCCCCTCTTGTACACGACCATGCATCACTTGGCCACTTGGCTGGTGCATGAATTATTCCTGAAATTCTCCCTGCCAGACCAAATTCCTCTCTCTGGAGCTAAGCTGCTCGCTCAGCATGAGTCCTGCCTGCAAGTTTAGCACTGATGGAAAAACTCAGGAGCATTTCACACCTAAAGAAACACCCATCCCAGATCAGAAGGTTAATAATGGGAGTTTGTCAAAGACCAGCTGTAGCTTTTATCCCATGGGTCTGTAAAGATGCACATGCATGGAGGGGTCCGGTGGAAATCTGCTGCCTGGTCCAGATTCTCAATGAACAGGACAAGAGGGTACATCATCTACTAGAGGTTTCCTTTATTCTCACAAATGCGCTCCATGCAGTGATCCTCTATGGAGAGAGAGTTAACTTCCCATCCTGTCAAATATCTTCTTCTCTGGATGAAGTCAACTCAGGTGGCCAAGAAACTGTAAGCAGGGCAGTCCCAGGGACACCCCACTCACACAGGGATGGGCTGTTTCCTTGGGGCCGGCCGGGGTTTCCCGTGCTGCGGCTTGTGCCCATGCCTCTGGGGCTCTTGCTGTGCCCCTCCGAGCAGAGTCCAGCCCCGGCATCTCCAGGACGCCTTTGGGCAGGGGGAGATGCTGTTGAATCTCCCTTCACCTCCTCGTCTCTGGCTGAGCAGGCCCAGCTCTTCCAGTCTCTCTTCGTATGCCCTGGCCCCCACCCACCATTGCCGGGGCCCTGGAAGATACCACCATACACCACCTCTAAACTCATCTCATTCTTGTTTCCCATTCCCATCCTGAAATGATCTCAGACACAATGAGCTTCTAGACCCTCTCCTTGCTAACTCGCCACAGGAGACATCAGTCCAGCTGCTTGTTTGGACTCACAGTTCATTGCCCCACTTTCCAACTTGCTTCTGCAAGTTGCTGGTATGCAACATCCTTGTTTGCAAGTGGAGCCTGGCTGGCAAGGCACAGGCCACCCCTGGTGAGCAGATGGAAACCAATGCAGCCTTGCTTTGAGCTAGCTAGCAGTTAGCAGCCTTCGCCTACCCAGCAGCACTGAGCTTGGAGCAGACTGACCTCTAATTTCCTCACCAGAGAGGTCTGAGAGCTTGTGCCACAGGCTCTTGGTCTCTGAAGTGGTATTTCAACAGTACTGGAGGGACGTTGGAGGAAGCCAACACATCCAAAACATGCGCACGGAGCAGCGTGCCTTTTCCATGGCCCCTTTCCGAGCTCTGCGGTGCTCCCAGCATGCAGCAATGCCAGCCAGCTCTCGCCGAGCAGGTCTGCAAGGTAGGTGCTGCTGCTGGGTCCATGAACACCTTGTGCATGGCCTTCCTGCCACCCAAGAGAGGAGAAGATGAAGTGTCAGGGTCTTCTCTGCAGCTTCCTTCTTTCTCATCGCCGTGGCCTGAAACTGCGTCTTTCTTTGGGATGGCTCCACCCACCAAGTGTCCTGCACATGTTGAAACTTGCTGCCTTTCACAATGTCTGGGAAGCTTGCCTGCTCCTTTTTCTTTCATCAGCAGGCCATAATAAGTCCATGGATCTCTTCCTCAAGGGCAGCAGGGGAAAAGCCCTTGCTCCAGCGAGACCTGCGTGGCCTCTACACGAGGGGAGCTCAGCCTGTGGGCTCTGAGCCTGCCCAGCCCATCAGAGCCCTCCAGGGCACATTGGATGTGCCAGTTGTGACCAGCGTTGGGAAAATGATCCCACAGCTCTGCAAATGCAGAACTGGGTCCTCTTATGGGCGCATTTCCTTCTCTGTGGAGAGCTGCCTTGCTCCTCCGTCCCTGCGAGGGACCATCCCTGGTCCTGGCGTGGCTCTGGGTGGTGGGGAGGGAGGAGGGCGGACAGCCCCCTCAAGGTGCTGTCACTGAATGCCAGAATGCCTGGGATGCTGGTCGCATTGGCATGGCTTTGCCAGGATGGTGTCAGGTTGGTCTGCCTCAAATCGGGATGGTGGATACTCAAGGAAGGAGTCAGTGGACGGCACCTGTGTCCATCGCCATCATGGGGACACAGGGGAAGCACAGCACATGGTCCTCAGGGGTGGGAGCTGACCTGTAACCATCCCTTGTACCTTCCTCACAAGCATCTGCCATGCAAAGGGGGTCAGCTCCCCCTCACAGAGCAGCAAAGGAGCAGATGGGTCCCTTTCATTTGCTGTTTCACTTCCCATTTCCAGCACACACACCCCAGTCCTGGGGTGCAAATGTGATGAGCTCTTTTATCTGGCAAAACAGCTAGAAACCATCTCTAGCCATGTTTGGGACGGAAAACCCAGTTTTCTCCCTAAACCAGAGCTGTTGTGTCCTGCTCAGAAATCCTTTGGCAAGTCCTTTGGCAAGGGCCAGGGGACTGGCTTAAACGCTGGACTGTGATATGTTAAGGGTTTTATTTATGTTTGCTCCAATCCCGCTGTGTTTGTTGTTCACATTCCCAAGCTGGTCTCCAAAACTACCTTTTAAATAAAAGGAGAGTGGGATTTGCACTGCGCAGGTGTGCTAAGTGAGGCAGCAAATCCAAAATGACTAGGGTGCAGGGTGCTGATAGTCTGGGTTTTGGAGCAGAATTGCGCCAGCATCTCCCTATAAAGAGCAATAATCATGCACAGCCAATGGCTATTGCTACAACACATTTGTGAGCAGCTTGAGAACAAAAATCTCTTTGTACCGGAGCATTTCTGAGACTCCATTTGTCCCATGATGGGGAATGGCTACATGCATGCTCACCATTCAGTGGCTGCAAATGAAATGCCGGCTGTGTTTCACTAAGCTTTGAGGTGCTGAGCTGGGATTTTCTGTGCACTGAAAAGGTGGTGAAGGAGAGTGGCTGAGCCCCTGCTCCCCTGCCAGCTCATCCCCTTTCCCTCTGCTCTGGGCAAGGAAAGCAGCTGCTGGGACAGAGGCTGACCTATATTCTAGCACCGAGCAGTGCCTTAGCGGCCACCATTTTTTTCCCCTCCAATCTGGGCTGAAAAAGGCAGACGATGGCCAAATCTGTGCATGGTGTGAGCGTCACTTCCATGCCCCGAAACAAGCCAGGGGAAATGAGACCTTGGTCATTGCAGCAGGGCGTGCTTCGCTTTAAAGATCTTGACGTGTGTGATCATCCTGGAGGAGAGATCTGAGCAGGTGATAGCACTGAGAAAGGAAGGATGTTTCGGCACTGGCACAGGTGAGGGAGGAGGTGCCATTCAGCTCGACAGGAACCCTGTGCTGAAAAGATAATTTCAAGCTCAGCTGTGGTTTACCGCAGCATCCTCGTGACCGGCTGAGCGGTCGGGTGGCAGGGGCAGCGGGGAACGGGCTCGTTTTCCCACAGCCAGGGCCTGTGCAGGCGTGTCAGGGCTTAGCTGGGAGCAAAGTGGCAGCTTTCTGCTCACCCGTGTGGCCCTGGCTTGCATTAAACCCCCTTGCATTAAAACCCCTTCCCCCAATTTTCAGAGCAATCAAGGGCGACAGCCATGCACAGCATGGTGTGCAAGGACCTGTTTTTTTCTCTCCTGCTGGGACGATGCCCGAAGCACCTGGTTATAGTGATGCTCAGCTGTTATGGGATGAAAATTGGGGAATGACAAGAATCACAAGGCTTTTCAAGGATTTCCGTGGGTTTCAGCACCACAACGTCCAAGACGACAGCAATCTGCCCTGCACCCTCTTTGCTGAACACTAAATCTCTCCACTTGCAATTCAGCAATAGCTCTTCTGGGGTTATTTCTCACCTGTTTCCATTCATCTACCTCCAGAGGAGAAACTTTGCTCAGCTCTTCCCGAAAAGAAAGCCAGTCACTCTCACTCCTCCTTGGCAAGGGCTGTTTCACTGTCAAGTGGGGTTGCTGCTTCTACAGCAGCTGCAAGCTTTGGCCGTGCTTTACAGCACCACAGCGGTGTCATCATCGGCTGATCTTGAAGGTGCCACCTGAATGTGAGAATTAAGTAAAAATCCTAGGGAGGCTAATAGCGAGGCAGTGCAGTGAGATGGACAGAGCGGCAGCAGAAGGGTCCAGGATTTCAGGGCTTCAGCTCTGCCATGCAAAGCAGCTTATGGACGGCACATCTGAGCTAGAGCCTGGATTAGAGGCAAAACTGGCTCTGGCCCCAGGGAAATCTCTGCGCAGCAGCTCAAGGCACTCGCTGGGCAGCTCAGAGTGCCCTCGTCCCCGCTGAGAGCACTCGGGCTCCTGATCCCAGCACCAGCTTCCTAATGGCGTGTCACCAGCCATTTGGAGTTTGTTACGTTGAATTTTGCAGCATGGAGCAGCCAAGCAAATGCTGTGTTTGCCCAGACACTCACAAAGCCCTTCGGTGCCAGGGCTCAGTCTGCAGCTGAGGTCGGGAGCAATGACCCAGACACAACTGCACAATTTGAGCAGCGCAGGGTCAGGTTCCTCTTTGCATTATTTCAAAGAGGAACTCATCTGTCAGTATTGCACGCCACGTTAGTGCTGCTGCTCAGCGATGTCTGCTTTTAAGCTAGTGCTGTACCAGCACAATGTTGTCCCCCCATCAAGAAGAAGTGAGGTCATGGTGGAGGATGGGGATGCTCCAACTTGCCCAGACACGGCCCTGAGCAACCTGCTGTAGCTGTGGCATTGGTCCTGCTGGGAGCAGGGTCGGGCCAGAGACTTCCACACCTTCCTTCTCAGTCACACATGCCTTCTAGAAGAGCCAAATATGACAATGCTGGCACACCCCAAGGGCAGCAAGATCTCTAGCAAATCCTGGCCTCTGGGAGACCAGGTCTTGCTCCAGTGGCTTTGGCTGCAGGGATGTTTCACAGCTCAGTGCTATGGAAACCCATCATGTATTTTCAGCTGGGCAGCACCTCCCATCTGCAGCTGCCTTTTAAAAATTAAAAAAAACCCCACTAAAATAACCTCTTAATTTATTTTCATATGCGTGCACAAAAATACAGCCCAGATCCTTGGAGACATGCAGTTTGTGAATCGATGTGAGCCAAGGAGCTGGGTGCCTGTCTCATCTTCCTAGCTCTTTTTAGAAATGGGTTAAATTCCTACAAACTGCACTAAATGCACCAAGAGGTGTGCAGATGATTTCATAGATCTGGGAGAGTTATTCCAACTAACAGCCACAATATGCTCCATGCAGGCAGGGTCATAACAAGACATCCTCTCTGCAGCCTGGCATAATGGCAGATGCAGCCCTGGTGTGGATGGAGGGGTTGGGAAGAGGTTGCCCCCCCGCAGCAAGCATGACATGGGGACATGTCCACCGGACATGGCAGAGTCCTGGCCTTCAGCTGGAAGGTGCATATGGGCTTGGGCTACCATATACAGCCACAGCTCCTCTCCCTGGGGCTCACCTAGAGCTAGTTTAGCCTAGAGCTGAACATCTTCCCCCAAGGCACCGCAACTCATGTGATGAGCATCTACTCCCAACACCTTCCTTGCCTTGGGAAGGGAGAGGTCTCTGAAGACCCTGGGACAAGACAAGCAGATCTGTCCTTGTTGGGACTGCAGATGTAATACTGGGGGTAATGAGAGGTCTTTAAGCATGTCATTAATAGGACTTTTTGGAGTCAGGTTTTGTGGCTCTATCGGGCTCCCAGCAGAGACCTGTGGCTTCCTATGACACTTGGTTTCTAAAAGGCTTTTATCCACTTCACAGCACTTTTACTCCATCTCAGGGATCTGCAAACAGGGTCAGATGCCAGGAGTGGGTAGAGAGCCGGCAGGGTCGGATCCTCACCCACAGGGCCCTAACCCCGTGCCAGAGAGATGGCCCTAAGGAGGAGAGGGTGTGCCATGGCTTTAAGCCCATCTCTACCAGGGTCTCCTCCAAAATTCGTCATGGCATGGAATATGACGGGTCAACCTTAGTACCCATGACATGGTGGTAACAGCACAGACACTGTGCCACATGTCCTGCCTGCTGGGCAGAAAAGCACCAAACATCTTGCCCATGCCCAAGATTTCAGCCGGCACTGCCTCCAAAAACACCTCTGCAAGAGCAGCGCATGGATGCACATGGTGCTTAGTTCAGGCACCAAAGAAGAAAGAAAGGGCTGCAAAGATCACCAAGGGTGGTTTGTCAGGGGAAGGGGTGGCAGAGTAGAGGGTCTGATGGCTCAGTACAGCATGCTTGGCTTTCTCAAATGCATTTGATTGAGGACCACGTGACAGTTGTGATGCAAAAATTGCCTTGCATGGTGCTAACGAGGCAAATGTTGGGTGGATCCCACCTTGCTAAGCCACAGGTCTCACATCGCTTCTGTTAGCAGGAGATGTCAAGGTGTAGTTGTGTCTACCAAGCCTTCCTGCCAACACCTAGCCTGTATTTGGCCAATAATATAAAATCTTTCCTGGTGGAACACACAGCCGATGCCAGCTGTTGGTGGGACAGTAACTAACAAGAAAGGATTGCTGTTAGAGACCTAAAGGTACAGTTAAATGCTCAGAGATCAGCAAAACACATCTCATGCAGCTGAATATATTGTAAAAGCAGTGACTGCACTGCACAGGTCAGCCCTGCAAAGTGATGTTCACTGGGTGGAAGTTAACACAACTGTGAGTTAAAAGGGTTTGAGCATTTATGGCCCCATCTTTCCTTCTGATGAGGAAGACAATAACATAGAATCATAGAATAAAATCATAGAATTGTTTAGGTTGGAAAAGACCTTTAAGATCAAGTCCAACCATTAACCTAGCACTGCTGAGTCCACCACTAAACCATGTCCCTAAGCACCACATCTACATGTCTTTTAAATCCCTCCAGGGATGGTGACTCAACCACTTCCCTGGGCAGCCTGTTCCAATGCTTGACAACCCTTTTGGTGAAGAAATTTTTCCTAATATCCAATCTAAACCTCCCCCGGCACAACTTGAGGCCATTTCCTCTTGTCCTATCACTTGTTACCGAGGAGAAGAGACCAACACCCACCTCGCTACAGCCTCCTTTCAGGTAGTTGTAGAGAGCGATGAGGTCTCCCCTCAGCCTCCTTTTCTCCAGGCTAAACAACCCCAGCTCCCTCAGCCGCTCCTCATCAGACTTGTGCTCCAGACCCCTCACCAGCCTCGTTGCCCTTCTCTGGACACACTCTAACACCTCGACGTCCTTCTTGTAGTGAGGGGCCCAAAACTGAACACAGTATTCAAGGTGCAGCCTCACCAGTGCCGAGTACAGGGGCACAATCACTTCCCTACTCCTGCTGGCCACACTATTTCTGATACAGGCCAGGATGCCGTTGGCCTTCTTGGCCGCCTGGGCACACCTCGTCGTCTGAGAGCTGAAACGCTTTAATTCAACTTTGGGTGTTAGCTGTGCCTCGTGACATATATGAGATCAGACACAGCCATCATCCTTGTCTGGGAACAAGGAGATATGGGTTGTAATTGATATATCTGCCAGCTAATAAAAAATTATGTCCATCCCATTTTCCTGGGAAAAGCCCAGGAAATCAACCAGACAAGTCTCTTCTGTTGCCATCCTTTTGTATACAGTGGCCTCTTCGAAATATCACCACTCGTCATCCACCTTGCATGGGAAAGTTAATACCGTCGTCACCCTGCTCACACCTAGAAAATGAGGTATCACCACAGAGACCCTTAAGTGCCCACTGTCTGGAGCATGTCCAGAGGAACATGTCCATGAACTTTTCTACTCCATCTTAAAAAACAAGTTGTTTTTGTTTAAATCCTCTTCATCTGGGAGGAAGCTATAGGAAAGAGGCGTTTTGACAGACTGTCATGATATGGGGAAGGATGGGAGCAATTTGAGACTCACTGTGATTCATGTTCAAAAACTTCTGAATCGAAAATCTCATGATTTGAAAAATCTCTGAATCTGTGATTTGCTTATTATCGGGTATTTTGAGGTCTCCTAATGACCAAATCTGTAAGATTGCTGAAAGGATGGGGTCAGAGACATCTCCACTTATCTGTCACTTGTGGTATTGAAGACTGCTGCTGATATAAAGCCCCTGTGAGAGCATCGTGACTCTTTGGAGCACGTCTGTTTGTGAGGCGGCAAGAGGAACAACACAGCATTAAGTCAAAGATGCCTCATTTTCAGTTTTCTGCATGTCACACGCTTTCAGGATTGATCTTTATTTGGATTTTTAGTGGTTTGGCTTGCTTCCATTCAAAATTGAAGGAAGGGGAAGGAAGTGCAAATTTTAGCGTGTTTTAATGCAAAATCCATCTTTGAAGAAAGGAGCAGAAAACAAAGAGTGAAGATGAGGAAAACAGCACAAACAAAGAGTCTGGAAAGATCCCCAAAAGTTACAGCCTGCTCCTTCACCCCTGCAGGAAAAAGACCCACATCCTTCCCTGTGCACTAAGGCAGAGTTTGGATGAAGACAGACTGGTGGGATGGGTCCCCAGAAACCATCACATGGGTCCAGCAACGGTTGACCCACCTGCCAGGATGACACCTTTCAGGGCAAGCGATAACCCAGCAGAAAACCAAGCCAGGCCTGGATGGAAGCTGAGGAGCACATACGAAAAATGGGACTTGGTTGCTTTCATATGCCATCCTCTGAGGGGTACAGCTCTTTGATTAAGGTTTTCCAAGACTGCAACATAAAACCTTATTTCAGCTGGGACTTCAGTTGCTTTTGAGCTCATGCTAAATCAAGCCAATACTAAATGCCTCACCAGATTAGATTTATTCCATGACCGTGTGGCTCTTCGTGGCTACCTTGATCTGTGGAAGATAGGAGATACATGCTTTGTAAAAGATTTGTGCACATATATGACCACCAATCTTCCCTGTTTCTGCACAACACTCAGTGATTGAAACCTGCGGGTTTGGAGCTGGTTGGTTCAGACACAATAACAATACCTAGTTTTAAACTCAGGGACTTCATGGAAAGAAGAAAAAAATCAATAAAACCACATGGTATCATGAAATACCCTTCAAAGATGTTTTTAAAATTAACTTAACTTTTAAAGTTCTTAGTGTCACTTAAAATACTGCATTAGAAATGGTCAAATGCAGCAGTAAATTACAGTGTTCAGTTGCTGTGAATACAGGATGTTGGATTTTTGTGAAATGCAGGGGTATAAGAAAAAGAGGCTGAATTGCACTTCTCTAATGGTTAAAATTCTGTCTGCTGAAAATAGCATTTTGTTATTTTTAGTGCTGTAGTGGAGAGAGGTACTAAACTTGTGACGTGATTTAAGAGGAAGGGCAAGCTAAAATAAAATTCAGAATAAATAAATAAATAAGTAAATTCTTATGGTTAATTTCTGAGTAATTTCAAAATTGACTTCACAGAAACACAGTTTAGTAGCTTAGAAATACTTGAAACCATGACGGGTAATATTTTCAACACAATTATACTTGCCGTTTATTTTTTTAGTATTTCAAATCAGATTCCTTGTTCATTCACTCACATGTGTATTTATATCCTTCCCTGGACCTGTCCCTCTATTTCTACACCTGTTCTGCCAAAATAAAGAATAGAGCTGTCTAGAACTCACCTCACTTTCAGACTGGCTGTTTACTTTAAATGAGTTTTTATGGTGGTGGTGATGTAACCCTTAGCCTGAAATGTCAGCACAGTTTTCTTATTAACACACTGCCACAGACCACGCTTAGATACATTCTTTTCCCTCCCTCCTCTTGGCATTTGCCAGGCAAAGCAGCTAAACCACCTTCCGTATTGGCTGCTCCTTCCCCGATTCCTCCACCACCTGGAAGGAGGAAAGGGCTGATCTTTTTTCAGGGGACCCTGGACCAGCAGAGAGCCGGTGACTGTCTAACCTGGCAAATACTGAACTATTTTAAGTGCATCCACTTTCCTGGCCAGTCCGCTTTACTGTGTTAAACTCATGTTACAGCGCAGATGTCAATGTCTATTCCCAAGATGACGTTGGGATAGCAGCCCTATTGCTATGAGAGCGCTAGAAACATGCACACCTTCTCCTTCACCTCTCCATTCTTCCTTTTATGAGCACAGCTGGGCTGATGCTGCTTGGACCGTACCCAGGACAGGTACCATGTTTCAGCGGCACATCATTGCTAGTAACGCCATCAAGATCTTAAATGAGCTCTTCCAGCAATCTGCAACCAGGGCTCAAGAAAACTGTGGGCTAAGAAAGCTGGTCGGCAGACAATTACTATCCCTCACTTAAAAGCTGTCCATGCCTGGAGACATGGTTAGACCTTGAGTTGATATTGTTAGACCTTGCATAGGCCGTCCAACTTGAGAAGCATAGCAAGGTATGCCCCATCACTGGTTCCCCATGGCCAACACAATAACTATGACCAGGGCTGATCCGCACCAGAGGAAATGACCACACGTATGTATGAAAGCTCTGGGATCAATTGTGCATGTTCCTTCTGTCACTTCCAGGGCTCCAAATGCTCAGAGAAGGAGTAAAGTCTGCAGCTCCATGGGTTTTTGTGCTGCTTCAAGCCAGGCTCCTCTCCTTGACATACTTTTCATGGGCTGTAAAAGTATCAGGAGACCTGGCAAGACTGCTGGTGCTCAGTGCCTCTGACTAGAGCTAGAAAAAGCTTTACTTCAAGCAAAGTAACTCACAGCACAGATTCTGGAAAATTCAATTCAGTTCCATCCCAATAATTATTACAGCACACCAATAGATCTTCCTTTATTTATTTTTGCAACATAGAGGACAGTGATGTTAACACTAAACTAGAATTCAATCCATCATAGTAAAATTCATCATAAATCTAGACTAAGTTTAGCAGCTGGCTTTGAAATTGCTATAAATGAGACTTCACAGCCTCTGCAAGACTCATAGCAGAATCTATGCAGCCATCGAAGTTGGAACGAGTAAATCCATCGCCCCCACAAATCAGGAGAGGTTGAGTATGAAGAATCATTTGTCCCAGACAACTGGGCACAGCTTTAGTAACCTGAAAAAGAAAAGCATACAGGGAGATGGAAAAAAGTATTTTATTTACCTGAATTTCACGCCAGAAAGGTCTATATTCCTGAGAAACACACCTTCATACGAAGCACCCCTCCCATCCCAGATCATAGGTCCAAGCATTAACAATCAAGGTACCATAGTAAAATATTTGTCTTCTGGAGTTAAATAATTAGAATAAAGCTTTCCTCTATGTGGAAATTTAGAAAATTTACAGCCCCATTCTGTCTTATTCTCAGTCCGTCTCAGCAGAAATGAATTGACTGACCCTGGATAGATGAGGCATGGAGATCTCTAAGCCAAATGGTATGAAGATACATGATCTCACATCAGCAAAGGTGGGCTTGCAAAACCCCCCAGATATGTAACTCTTCAACAAAGGAAAGGGAGTCTGCTGTTTCCAAGAGGGCCTGCAACACTATTGGGTTGACCAGGTGACCTTCCTGGATGGGAAGTGAAGTGGACTTCAGAGTAACAGCTGTCATGATGACGTGCCCATGCTTCATGCTGCTGTGCAAGCGTACATACAGCCTTGGGACAACCCACCCTGTCTCCAGCTCTGCTACACTGGTCTTCTTTTTCATCTGAGTAGCACAACAATTTTTAGACACTGCTGGAGATACAATCAACACTTTCTCTCTAAGTAGCATGGGAAAAGTTCTGAATAAGGCTGCTTTGATAAATATTTAATGTCATTCTCAATGTATGCATTGTATTCATTTCAAATATAATTTTCCTGGCACTATGCCCTCAATTAAGCTTGTATCTGTGGAGTGGCAGCTCTTGAGCACTTCTGTGTAACATTTCTAAAAGTGAAGGGACTTTGCTTTGGCCAGTACCTATTAACCTGAAGCTACCTGGAACCCATGGAGAGAACAAGACCTCTTTTTGGTATTGTACTTTATGATAAACACCAACGCATGTCAAACGGCAGAGTAAAAGCACACAGCACTTGTGTTTTTATCACGCTTGGCTGTGTCACACGTCATTGTAGCCTGCTTCAAATCTACGTATAAAGGCAGAGTGTCCATACTGTACTGAATCAGTGTATCCCAGAGCAGCACTGGTGAATCTCAGAATGGAGATAAGGCAGAAGCAGCACTGGCCTAAAGGTAAATGTGAGGGCAAGGCAGGCTCAGGCAGAAGGGATAAAAAAGATAAGAAGATGCAGGACAGCTTGGTGATGAAGTGATCGGAGGAGGAAGGTGGGAAAAAATAGTCCAAGAATGACAAAACAAGACCCATAAGGATGAAATGTTGAAAAAGAGGATAAAATATCTAGAAATCCAGAGAGAGAGGGGAAAAAAAAAGAGCAGAAGCACAGCACTAGACCAGCGATAGATATCAAACCATAGAGATCATAAAGCATGATACAGAGAGTACAATGTTCTTTCGATCATTTCTTGACTTTCTGCCTTTGGTCCAAAGATACGTTTTGGATTCAAACATATCTTTTTGTCCAAAGATATGTTTTGGATTCCTGTGCAGTAAATGTTACTGTATCCCATCGTGCGACTGTCAGCTTCGGTGAACAAGACCTAAAAAGTTCAAGACATCTTGTTCAGTCCAGGGGATTTTTCCATTGATTCAAATGTACACTCAGCTAGCCACTGCTGTGCCATTATCTGCCATTTCCATATGGATCAGCTGCAAAACACCCAGATTTATGTTACTGGCTGCATTTTGTGTTACTGGCATGTTAGCATCTCTTTAAAGGAGGTAATTACCTGAAATGAATTTGTAGTCAGTTGCAACTCATTCTCCATTATTCAACTTAACAGAAGAGTCTAGCCATGTACGGTAATGATCTCTCTCAGCCAGAGATCATCTTTCTCAGACTAATTTTAGGTCAGTACTTAATTTACTCCTAAATTTTTCTTACAGATTGAGGTCACAGAGCATAAAAAATTAAGAAAGGTTTAGCAGAAAAAGGCTTTTTCAGTGTCCTTCCTTCTTGACTACCCGGTGCTTATTTGGTGCTGGCTGTACCAAACAGCTTCTGGTTTGTCATACTGATCACAGGATCAATATTTTCACATCGCAGCCTGCGTCTTTCTGCCTGTGTGGCAAGATTGTGTGCTCAGTGTAGTAAAGGCTCTCACTCTAGACATAGTGACTGGGGAAAGGAATGATCCTGCCCCTTCTGCAAGTTCTTCTGAAGGTGTTGTCCAACATAAATTCCAAATTACCCTCAGCTATATGGCACAGCCTGTTGGATCTCCATCCTCAAAGACTTCAAGACTCTGCTAGACAAAGCCATGGTCGAGGTCACCTAGTGCTGGTGATAGTTGTGCTTTGAGCAACAGGTTGGACTAGAGATCTGAAGAGGTCCCTTCTGAGGGCCCCTCTGAAGAGGTCCAATTTCTATGATTCTGTGTTTTCCCAGTATCCCTTATACATATAAAGTGACTCTGACAAAGGGACATGATGGGTTGGGAACCTTTTGGCTCTGAATGCTAATAGTGTCTTATCGTAATTAAAGTAGGGGATCCAGAATTGCAGCTGTGCTGCTAAGTAGTATCAGTAGAAGTTTGGAAGTCCTAATCCCTCATCCACCATGGATAATTGTAATGTCTGCATTTTAATCCCAGGATTGTGTTTGGCCCTGTGAAGAACATGACAGCCGGATTTAATTAACAAGTAGGATAAATCCTGTCTAAAAGAGTCAGGGGAAAGATGCACCCATCTTATCAGTTCACTTTGCTTCTGTGGCAACAGCTTATTATAATTGAATGTAAAGATAGCTTTAAGAGAAAGAGGGACCTCTGTCCCAGATATTTAATTTAGGTAGTGATTATTTTACAGGGTGGCAATGGAGATCTCTTTATTGAGATAACGGATCTGACCTAAACTGACTTATTTGCAATCTAAGACATATTGACATTCATCCACCGAATTAAAGACTGGTGATAACTCCTCCTGTGACACAGCCATAAAGCACAAGCAGCTGCTGAAGTCGGTGGTTTTGGTTAGTAGCAGCATGGTCGATCGCAGGCAACAGAGGCAGGAGAAGAAAGCGGGAAGAGCTGTAAATTGTATGGTGGTTTGAGAAAATAATAGAGCATCACCCAGCAGTATGATGTCTGAATGTAATTGTTAAATAGGGGAAACAGGACGCATACCTAGTGATTTAGGAAGACAACAATTTTGAAGCAATTGTGGCAAGTAAGAGTTCATTCCTACAGTCACTGTTCCAGCTACCTCTAAAAGATGAAGCAATAGGTACAAGGTTATAATAAATTCTGTATGGCCATAATTCTGCCAGGATTCAAAAAGCACAGTTGTTTGATAGAATGCAATTGAGACTTTTTTAAAATTCAGTAGTAAGAAATTAACTGCCGTTCTTGTCTTTTCCTTTATCCATGTTTTCACAGTGAAATAAATCAGAATGGGCCATATATGATGCATATGCTTATATGTCACCTTTGATACTATGCTAAAAGTGTGAGTAGTGCAAGGAAAAGGCATATTAAGCCCTTTCCTTGCACACATAAACAAAGTAGCTGAATTTGACAAATTTTATGATAGAGGTCTGTGATAGCAGCAGTATCTAGGGTGCATTAATTCTGTTTAAAAATACTTCTTTCTTTGTTTTGGGAGTCCTTTCCAGAGCTGGTCAACCAAGTATCTGTCTGTTGGAGACAGATCCAATTCTTCTCCTCCCTACCGCGTGCAGCTCTTGTGCTAGCAAGCAGTTTGAAGCAGAAAGGTAACAGATAATGCAGAAGAAAAGACCAGAAGTCACAACCAGAAAAGGATGCCTTAACAGTGACAACAGTACAGAGATACTGTTACTAGCAAAAAAAACCCTGAACTGATAAAGAAGAACATATAAAACATACCATGATTTTTGTATGAGTCATCTGAAACATTAAAACCTATGTTAAGGTCGTTTTTATACGAGAACTGAGAATAAATACTATGCACTGGGAAGTGATTTGCAAACTACCAATACCTAACTCGTAGAAAAATAAACTTTGTGCTAATGAGACCAGGTTCCTAAATTGGATGCAGATCAAGGGGTATGAGTAGACTTCACAACAGTCATCTACAATAACTTTTCCAGACTTCATAAAAGGAAAAATTTTTAGGGGACTGCTTTAAGTAAATATTTTGCATCAACTTCCACATTCAATTTCACCAATGTAATTTAACTTAAGAGGCTTTGGGTAAACATGTAGATACACTCCAATACTTTAGGAAATGGCCAACAATTTCCTTGGATTTTTAAAAGAAATCTGTAAAATATACACATTTTGCTATTATTACCCTTAGGTAGTTTACTTTAAAATATTTTTCGCATAACATACTGTTAAATTGAACTGGGCCAAATCAAATAACAACAATTAGTACGTCTGAACACAAGGACTTCTGCTACTCTGTGGTAGGGTGGGAATTTTGCTAATAATATCACATACTTTCAGATACAGAAGAGACAGATTGAGTCACATTTTTAAATACCAGCGAAAATCCCACCAAAGTATGTGGGATTTACTTCCTTCCTGTGCACGGCTCCTGTCCCTGCTTACCAGGAGTGCTGCATAACTTACTGCTGAGCCAGGTCCACTATGTAAAAAGATGACTAGAACTGACCTGGCTGTCGTTGGCCAGCCTTGGATGCTGCTCATGACTACGTGGAGGAATGTATTACGGATATCGAGCAACTATCCCCTTTCCTCTTGCTCCCCAAGGATGAAAACCAATGGGTCGTATGATGTCTTTGTGATTTTTGTGATAAACCGCAAGTCTGTACCACGGCATTGCCCAAGCAGCATCTTCCCAGCTGACTGATCCCACTACAGAGTACCTGAGAGTATCTCCATTTCTGACACTTGATGCTGGCTGGTTTAGGTAGGGATGGCACAATCCTCTCCAGGTGACTGAGAATTAACTGCTGCACCTCTGCAGGGTCTGAATCCAGGTGCTCACTTCCAAACATCACGGTTGTGTGAACTACAACTGAGGGCCCAATTTCAGGAGACTCTGAAATAAAGAAGAGAGATGCTTTTGAAAGATTACTCATTAATGCTTGCCTTCCTTGCATGCTGACAATTGTGCCTCTAGCCTAGGAGTCAATAAGAATGAAAATATCTGTGGCACCACCCTGTTCTTCCAGCTGGAAAAAAAACAAGGAGTAACAACACAAGTTGTTCACAAGAAGCACAGTGAAGAAACCCAGGCTTTTTGCAAAATTTGTGATGGTTTTCCCACTGCAATAACCCTAGTTCCACACTTGTCTGCTAGAGGAACCTCAAGGCATTCCCACACCCCATAAGTAGCAGCTGGAACGAGCAGGGAACATACTGGAAGCAAACTCTTCCCCTTTTTCCTCCCAGACATTTCAACAGGCTCTACAAGGAGGGCAACCACCTGGCGATTGAGGCAAACTGGCAAAAGAGAACATGAAGAAACATGTAAAACTGCTTTGAAGGAATTTTTCCAGCCAGGTATACAAATAGTAAAAATTAGTGCCCCTACAACCGCAGGGCACTCGGAGGCACACGGTCACAGCCATCCACCTGCAAGGTCTTACTTGGGTGGTGGTTGTGGAGTTGAGGCTTCCCAAAGGGCTACACTTGCAGCTGGGACTTGTGTTATCATTGGCAACGGTAAAGGGGAAACCCTTTAACAAAGGCTGAAGCTCACCCAGCCATGTGGTAAGATTAAAGTATTGGATGATGCACCTTTTTTTTTTTGGATGGAAGATTATTCTTGGAAATGGAATGGCTCTGCTGCCGCTCGCGGGGATCAATTCACAGGGGCTCAGCACTCTGCTTACAGCCGAAGGCACGTGAAGTCCTTCTGAGCGCAGCAGCGCACACCAGATGTAAACCAAACAAATTGCAGTCACAGCCACCGCAAGCCTGACGCACGCAAGCCACCGCACTAACAACGGCATGGCTCTGCCAGCAAGTCACCTCCTCTGTCTGAATGGCTGGAGGAGCGCGGGCAGCCAGGTCACCACAGCCAATTTGCTTACCCACCTATATCAGACTAATTCATATTCTTCCTCCCCTAAGCGTTTGAAATGCATGTCCCCTTAAGGGGACAATCTCTGCAACACAGAAATACAAAAGACTTGAACATGAAACCATCATGAGATAAAAATTATCTTTAAGGCAAAGGACAAAAAAAGAAGAGTGTTTGTTGCATTACTGTGAAAAACATCTGCTCCCTCTATAATTTGTTGCATATTGGCCACACAACAGTATTCACACAGTTGAAAAGCTAGAATAAAACCAGTACTTTACATTTATGGAGGGGGAGAGGGGGAACAGAAGCCAGGGCAGGTTAGCTTGAGAAATCAGCACTTTCTTTTGGCCTGCACAAGTGAACTCAACTTAAATTTTGCTGCTCTAGCAACTTCCACGAAATCGATGTGCGGTTGTCTACATGCATGTTTTGGGGAGTATGAGCCTTCAATACAACTTCTGTCCTTGGGCAAATACGTGCAAGTGAGCAAAACTCAAAAAAAGAGTTTGTCCCTTAAAAATCAACCAGGCTGCAGTGCCAGGGGAGGAACTGAAGGCAGCTCAAGTGCTGATGTTCATCCCAGCAGACTTGGAAATGGCCAAGCTTCGTTACAGCTGGGGCTGGTTGTAGGTTCTCTACAGCAAGGGACTTCCGTCCCCGCCGGCATGTTGGCTTGTCACCTTACAGACTTGGTCTGGACAGCCAACAACGAGCAGCCAGAGAATTTGCCTAGAATACGGGATTTTCAGGCTCAGTGATTTCCCTGTGCCAAGGCATGATGAGGACCCAGCAGATCCTTGTGTGAGTTGTTCCTGCTGGGGCTGTTCTGCTTCGAATGAGCAGGATGCATTTGCTGGAGCAAGGACATGACCTGGGTTCTGCTATATTTCAGCCGAGAGCTCAAACTCACCAAGCTGGTCATTAAATTAAGCGATTCCCTCTTGCTCCATTAACCAGAAATTCCCTCTTTTGGAAGCAGAAAGCATTTTCTGGCTAAACCTTTGTTTGAATTAGCACATTCCTAGAAAAATATTTTAGTTTCAGCAAATGAGCATTTTATGACCAAGGAATCCACAAAGAAAGAGGCAGCTGAACACTTTCTGAACAGTTCTGGCTGTTAGGTACCAAGCTTGATAGAAATCTTTCTCTCTGCTGTGTCAGTGAAGAGATCTCAAGCTCCAGCTCCTCCAGCTGGAGATCACCTTTGAGAAGATGACAAATTCCAGCTTTCCAAAGGCAACCAAAATGTCTTTCTTTGATGAGCTTTCTGTCCTGGGCTGATCACTTCAGAATATGCTACTGAGGCGCAGCAGTACCAAGTCCTAGCACCCACAGCAAGCATGAAAGCAATGGCTTTAACTTCACTTGGAAGGATCCCTTCACTGAGTCTCTTTCTTGGGTGGGCCAGCTCAGTCAACCCTTGCTCTCGAGAACTGGGAAAATGTGGCAAAACCAAGATGTTTCCTGGTTGTGATCAGGAATGCACCCTGACAGGCCACGTCTGAAGGCACTGAGCCGTGGTGCTGCCTTTTCTTAAAGTTCTCCTTTTCCAAGTAAGGCACTCCTAAGAGCAGAAGATCACTCACTTCACTCCCTGGGTTGGGCTCACAAGCTCTGTTTTCAGCAAGTACTAGAGCTCTTTTCCTGAGTGATTTCCTGAAGTGTCCAGAAACTCTGAGTTTGTTTCCTGTTTTAATCTGAGGTGCTGATTTTGCTCTCTTGTGTCTTGGGTTTGAAAGTAAGCCTTAACCATCGGGGATGGACAGGTCCAAGATATCCACCTGACATGGATTTGGGATGAGGGCAAGGCAAATCTGGGGACTAAGACCGTAGAGTGAAACAAGGACCACTCTTGTCTAGAAGCACAGGCTCAGCCAAAGGGGCCATCTTCTTCCCTAAGCTCTGATGAACTGATTGCCTGAGTCTAACATCCAGCCTCAGACTCATGTTCCTGAGATTCCTCCTGCCCAGTTTCACAGGCTAGCACAAGACATATCTCTGTTCACGTCAGCTTTTCCAACTGTCTGGTAAAACGTCAGAAACGCTACTCAGTCTCTCCTTCCCATTTTGGGGCAAAAAACAGGTATTCTGATGTCTCTACATAGACGCTGTCAGGGACAGAAGACCAAGTGGGGAAGCCTATTAGGTACCTTGGGATTTATTATAGTGTACATGGTATTTTGGCAAATTCTTCCACATAAACTTGGCAAAAAGGCTCACTAAAAGACGTCTAAGCATTTTAATAAAATAAATATTCATTGCTTGCTGTGACTTGTTATAGCCAATGATTCTTGGACAGGGTTGCCTTCTTTCAAATCTCTCGTCTCTTCCATAGCATGTACAAAACAAGTTTCAGGAGAACAGGCAGTTCGTTGAGTTTTTAATTCCTCCTTTGAGCTACTGATAGCTTGGAGAGCTTCCAGAGGCCACTGAGTCACAGCCTTCCAGTACTGAAATATGCAGCCTGCAAGGATCAAGTTTAGCCTCAAGCCCTTTTCTTTCTTCTGTAAAAACACTGGCTAAGAGAGGAGTTTAAAATAGATTTTTCCCTGAAAGCAATGGGGGTATCTCAGCCTTGATGTGCTGGGTATGAACGACTGTTCAGCTGTCGCAGGAGTAAAACCATCATTTTCCTCCCAGTGTGTTTAGACCAGGCTGCAACAGCTAGCTTAAAAACAAGGGTTTCTGGCAGGGCTTCTCATGAGATTTTAATTTCCTTTATTTGTGGCAAGGATGCAAGCTGTCCATGGCCATGCTAGCAGATGACGAAGTAGCATGGGAGATGTGGCAAGCCCGGGAATGCTCGGCAATGCGAGGGGTAATGATCTGAGGGTGAATGGAAGCAGCATAAAAGCTTTCATCTGCTCCCAGTTCTCCCCCCTCTCATCCCAGCTGCACGGCAATTAATCCGATCAGTTGATGTGGTGGAAGGCATAAGACGCTGGGTAGATCAGAGCTAGAATGAGACGGCAGAGTTGGCTGTGGCTTATACCTACTTAATGAGCAAGGAGCCGCTCTGCCAGCGTTGGCAGCGTCCTTGGCATCCGCAGCTGCTGAGGGACCCCACTGAAAACCTATGAGCAGCGAGCTTGCGCCTGGCTCTCCTTCCTCCGTCCAGCCTGTGCTGCATCACCGCAGCGGTGACGTCGGCTGCAGGGGCTGGGTGCCTGCCCCTCATCCCCTCCGGTCTGCCTCCGTTAACTCGCACCAGGAGGAAAGCGGCTTTTTGTGCAGAGACCCTGTTGAGGCTGCAGCCGAGGAGGGAAGCGCCAGCATCATCTTGTGCAGCAACGGCAGTTTGGTGGACGTGGTTTATACCCAAGGTTCAGACTCTCCTCTTCCCCATGGCATAGGGAATATGCAATACTATAACTACAGGTTTCCTTCGCTTCTGCGTTTTTTCCTTATTTTACTGTTAATTTCTTTTGCTCTGCTGCATCACACAGGACCGACACAGGCAGATAGTAGATGCAAAGTGACAAAAGTGAGGATAAACACATTCCTTTCAAGACTCATTTTGCTTCCATGTAAACAGAAAAGAACCGTGCAATCTTTGGCATATCACCCCATCCAGCCCAGCGTCCCATCCATGACAGGGAAGGTGTCGCAGGAGCTGCTACATCCCTGCCTGGCCCAGGAGTAGCAGCTGGGGCTGTGCGGACCCTGCAGACTGTGGAGTGGCTGCCTCGTGGGAATGGGAAGAGGGGCAGAGCCTGGCTCTGATGTAGGTCCCAGATTTAACACAGCCACCCTCCTTGGAATGTCTTGGCCACCACCATTTCTTGGCCACCACCACTATCTACATGCAGTCATTCTGAGCAGCCTGCAAGGCTGAGCAGAGTAGTAAGAATGAACAAATCCCAGGTTTTTTGTCTCAAAGTCAAAGTATGAAGTTCCATCAGTCCCCCACAGACAAGTCTAGTCCACAAAACCCTTATGGGAGACACTGAATCACTTCGGACCAAAGTCCGGCTGCACTGTCAGTCTGATCAGCAGTGCCTTCCCCTCTTAGCGAGCCTGAAACCACATACATGGAAAAGGAAAATGGATGAATTGAAAAGACAGGAAATTAAATAAATGCAGAATTAAGTAAGTGGGGAATTGAAAAGTGAGGATATAACTGCATCTTCCACATCCTAAAGGGAAGGTGACAGAGATGACAGAGCCAGACTTGTCTTAGAAGTTCAAAGAAATGGGACAAGAGCCAATGGGCACAACTGCAACAAGAGAAAATCCCAATTGGACATGAGGATACAGCCCCTTCCCGTGTAAGCGGGGCATCCCTAGGACGTGGCCCTGAGTGCGGGGTCTCCATCCTTGGGGACTGCCCCAACTTGCCTGGACACCTGCTGTAGCTGTGACGTTTGCTCTGCTGGGAGCAGGGTCAGGCCAGAGACCCCCACCCTGCTGCCTCCAGCTGGAGCCTGGTAGGTTTGTATAAGCCCATGAAAACAGATGAGGAAGATCTCCAACACTGAGTAGCATGAAGTACAAGCTGTCACAGGTAGAGGACACATCAGCTATCTGGAAGGGGTGTCAAGGACAGAAAGCATGAAAGCAATTATAGCTCACCATACACTGCACTTCAGCCAGTTATGACTGTGAATTAAGCACTGGCAAAGTCTCACCATGTTGAACTCTCTGGGGAAACTGGATCTTGACCTACAACATGGGAATGAGGGGAAAGGTGTTTGGATTGTGAGCAGGACAAGGCGGCCATCAGCTTCTTAACGTTTCGGGACTGTCTCAACACTCGTCATTAATTTCCAGCTGGAGGAATCACACAGGCTGTGTAAAGAAAGAGAAGGACAGACTGCTGACAGTGAGAATTTATGCAGGATTAAGCCTGTTAGGAGTATTATCTTCCAGAAAAAGGATGGGGCTAATAAAAGACGCCCTGGAGAAGAGCACAGAGAACAAAGCCCAGGGCCACTTCCCCAGCACAGTGGCTTGCGGCTCAAGAGCATCTGGTGTCAGAAAGGTGGCTCCTAGCTTTGAATAACACTTTTAGTGCAGAATGGTAAAATGGAAGAGCATGGTGTCCTGAGTGAAGCCACTCAGCAAAGCTGCTCGGGCTAGAAGTGTAGCTGTCAATATTACAGTGGGATAAAAAGACTCATGGGTGAATTCCTCCATGCACTCTGTACTGCAGGACAGTGACAATATGAACAGCCTGTGGTGCCAAGTCCTCCCACAGGGACCTCCTTCTGCCCTGGGAAGTTCTCAGATGATATTAAGGGTGTAAAGTCAGCTCCTGTGGTGGCCACGTGCTCCTTACCATCAGTCTCAGGGAAGGAAGGGAACAGAGAGATCACTAAAGCATGAACACCTCAATAAAACAAAACATAACTTCTCAGAGAAAGCCCACAGTGGATTATCTGTCCACCAAAATCTTCTCCCTTGCAAAATGCAAAAGCTACTTTTCTCTGGTGAATCTATGCCAAGGTCAGGGTTCAGAGTCCCTAAATTCAAAAGACATTTTAGAGATCAGCTGCGATCCCTGAGATTCACGGAGGCCTGAAGCTTCCTTAAGCAAGGAGAACACCATCAGAGCCTGAAAGTCATAGGATTCATTTGGCAAATGGTCAGGATGGTATCTATCATGTTCTGGGAGTGTCACAAGTTGAAAAGTAACTGTGGAAGGGAAGGAACTGGCGGGTAACATGGATTTCAAGATGCCAGGAAGGGGACACAGCACAGTGCTTTTGGGACTATATTAATGGCAGAAGGTGCCCTAAGAAGGACCCATCCACTCTTCGACACTGCCCGTGCGGCTAGCAGTGGAGACTTGGCAAAGATGGGGAGAAGTAGCTCTAGCTTCTCCTACTATCCCCAAGAAAGCAGAAACCAACCGGATTTGTCCAAACAATAATATTCCAGGAGAGAAAAATCACGTCTAAGGGCCATCATAGAGCATGTCTTGCAGTTGTTCAGCTGAAAGGCTTTGAAGCAAGAAACCCCGTACCACAAGGGACACAGTGTGCACTGAGGCGCCAAGGACAGGGTGTTCAGAGAGGCTGATCAGCCTCGACCTTAGAGGTGGTTGCACTGGTCTAGGACTGAAGCACATTTGTGGAGAAGCATGAGGCAGCATGGGCTGCAATCGGCACACCCTGGAAGTGCCCTGTGGCTCACAGGCTCTGCAAAGCCCATAAATCCACTGACCCTCGGGAGAATGAGATCTACTTTGATAAAAGCATAAAAGTAAGTAGCCAAGACCTGGAGATCAGTTTGCAGGCTCCATAGATACATCCACAAAAGGTCCACAAAGAGGATTGAAAATTTTTACTGGTTCAGCTGCACTGACATTAAAACTTGCCAGACAGCGAATGTGGACAAAGCTTGAAGAATTGCCTGTTTTCACCAAGGGGGCTTGGTTGGACTCACTTCCCAGTTCATTTATTAGTGTGTTCAGTAAATACTAACCAGAACATTGTCTGCCTCAGAGTCACAGGACTTAGGTAGGGAGGGACCTCTGGAGGTCTCTAGTCCACCCTCCTGCTCAAAACAGGGGCCAGCTTCAAAGGCAGATCGTACTCCTACTGTTTGAGTGCTCAGCTGAATGGCTGGGAACCCCTCCAGCGCGGGCACAGGCACTGTGTCTCTTCTTACTAGGGGACTGATCCTAAGGTTACAACCTAGTCTCCAGAAGAGACCTGTATACAGATGTGATAGGTACACATCTTCCACAGGAATGTCTTCTTCCTTCCTAGAGGAACAGTGTTAAGTATTTTTCTCGTGTTCCTGCCCAAGACCTGGAGTCAGAACAGATACCAATAAAAAACGAGATGTGGTTGCTTCCTGCCCCTCAGGATATTTTAATCTTACTGGGGAGATGTGTTTTGCTATCCAAAACCCATTCTGGTCCTGGGTAGCATGAGGGGAAGGGAAAGGGCTTCATCACTGCCACGCCAAACAAACCCTCGAAGCCAGGCTGTAAAGGAAATGCTGCCGGGTCAGCACGGAGGGCAGCAGAGAAGCTGGACACCTCCAGACAGGCTGGAACCGTATCCCTGCTCCCGAGGAGGGATCAGCAGGCTGCCGAAAGAGAAGTCAACATGCAGGCCTCATAAAACTATATCTAAAATGAAAAAAAGAACAGGGATTAACTTTACCACACCTACCAAATGAGCAAGAGAGATGGAGGTTCGCTTTCAAAATGCCACGCTGCTATTTAGCAAAAGGGTTAACGTGCTTCCCGAGTTATCCTCAGAAGTTCCCGTGGTTCATAATGTCCCATATTCTCCCTGGAATAAAATCTGCTCTATCTCACAAGGCACATTTTGGAAGAGTCCATGTAAAGAACGGCACTAACTTTTTTATATTCAGATATTCAGCATTTCTTTAGCCTTACAGACAGTTTCTGATTAGTTTTCTAAAAGGCAGGCAGGGCAGGCAGGGGATTACAAAGCAATTGGCCATGTAATGAGGCGAAAACCTAAATAACTCTTTAACTCTTCCATCTTTCTAAAAACTCTTATTTCAGTACTGAGAAGATAAAGTAATCTATGTTTTAAAATTAAAAAGGATACTCAGAATTAACACTGATCCTGAAAACCTGTAAGACGAATCTTCCCTTTAAATTATATAACCTCGCAATCCTGAAGCAAAGAAGGGAACCGCTTCCATTTTTATGTGTCATCTATCTTTAGTCCTCCAGAATGCAAAGAGATGCAAAGACTGCAGTATTACAGAAATGAGGCTTGAAATAATTTATACTGAAGAATTCCCACTGTCCCCCCGACCAGTTATAAATATTGATGGGGTGTTTAAGGCAGCCAATCACACAAATATTTAATATTCATAGATACTGCACAGGGAATTCAACATACACTTCTTGTAGGCTCTTCCTTATGTAATGTTCGAGCGCATTACCTCTGCGGATGGAGACGTGATTTTATGAACAGCAGCTGAGATCCTCAGCTGATACAAAAAGCCTTCCTTCTCAGAGGCTTATCATGCTCCAGATTACATTGGTAATGGCAGTATCAGAGAAACAGCTTTATTATTGATTCTTCTGCATAAATTGGGAAGAAAATAGATGTCATCCATAATTATGAGTAAGGAACTAGGCTGTGTCACGATGAAGCCAACTAATGGTAGGATGTTGTGCCGCAGACAGGAGCTGTCAGGGACTCCCTGGGTGCCGGTGCCTTCCCCAGCAGGATCAGCCGTGCGTGGGTCAGGCTCGCTACCTCTTCCCCGTCGCAGCAAGGGTTAGTCCATCGCAGAAGACTGTATTCCTCTCCAGCAGTGTAAACAAAGACAAAACTCTGAGAAGTCATCCTGTTCTGTCTCACCCACCTGGACTGCCAGAAAGATGGCATGGTCACCTGGCTTGTTCTCCATTACAGAAGTTCAGGGGACATGCTGATGAGAGTTATGTTGAATGCAAACTTATGATTTAAAGAATATTATTACACTATAAATGTTTGACGAACCAGCAACCCTTGAGCAGTCTGCATAAAGAAATTAATTAGAAAACAGAAAGAGAGGGGATGCTGCCGTATCTCCTAGCAAGAATAGACTTTATGAGTTTGCAAGTGCTGTGCAACAAGCAGCGATTCAGAGTGCTGCAGCTCATCACAACACAGCGAGGCGTGAGCGGTCCTTAGGGAAGCGTGCAGCTCTGAGAGCAAGCAAAGGCTGAGATTTCTGGAGAATTACAGACTACAACTCACTGGCTCTGCTAACAAACCCATCCTATTGTATAATTATAACAACAAAGCTGTTTCAGGTATTTCACTGGTAAAATGTGAAACTTGCATAAGAAAGAGAGTTTTACATCTCTGCTTTACTAAATGAGTCAAAGCAGGGATTACCACATCTCATACAAATGAAAAGGACAGTTTGGACTTTCATAGTGAGGGCTAGACTTCACCTTTTGGCCTTTGAGGGCTAAACTACTTGCTTTTAGGTAGACATTATATAGCTGTAGCTATTTTTTGTATGACGTGTTTAACAAAGAGTCCCTTAACAGAAAGCTAAGAGTTATTTCCTTTGGATCTCTATAGATCAATGCTGTTTACTAAAACACTACTATTTGAGGTGGTAACGAGGGTTAGATAAACCTCCATTAGTTCTGGATACATCAAAGAAGGTGTAGAAACACCAGAAAAATCAAATTTCTCTTTGTGTCTGGCCCATTAGTCACTTTTACTTATGCCTAGAGAACTGTAGCCATGCTCTATCTGTTGAGGATGTACTCCTGATAAGTACTGCAGCCACATCTGATAGGCAACAAAGCAATTTTCCCTCAAGATTAATGCAATGAAGGGAGGGATGCGTGCAGGCGCTTGAGAAATAACAGACAACTGAATATACGGGGACAGCATATATGGCATAGAGGAGCAACAGTGGAAGTGGGATCATTCAGGCATCAACTAGAGAAGGTGATGGCTTTTTGGGAAAGATGACTGTCCTGAAAGATCTCAGCTGCTTCACCCAGGAGACTCAACGTAAATCTTACCCTGAGCATTTCTGCTTTCTCTCTCTGAAGGCTTACTTTTTCACTGTCACCATCATCTTTTTCAGATGAATCACGATCAATCAAGGTTGAAGAATGGAAGAATGGGAAGAACGATGAGTGAGTGGAGCACGGTGTTAAAACATCAGCAATGGCACCCCAAAAAACCAGCAAACAAGGGACAGCGAGGTGCTGCTGTGCCTCCCATTGAAATGTTCTGGAGGTCAGTCAGAAGCACAGAAAGAAAAATACAAAAGCAAAATACTTGCATATGTGCTAAAACAAACATAAAGGAACTTTTTATTCCAGAGTTTTGGCTGCAGTACTCCATATGTGTAAATAAATTTCACATTCAGCCCCCCTTGCCCACGTTGTCTTAAAGTATATATGTGCGTTGTGTCTCTTATCAGCAGAGCTGTGCATGTATTTAAAGAAAAGTGAATCACTTGGTGACCACTTTTGATTTTTATACTTCTGTACATCAGTGTTACTGAACACGATACAGGCATGCTTTCCAACCCTGCTGTGCTCAGCTCGAGTGCTCGCAGCCAGAAATACTGCTCCAGCTAACATGTACGACTCTTTC
>NW_008825613.1:1875853-1881887 GCF_000699105.1 Pygoscelis adeliae
CAAAGTGCAAATCTGCAAAATGCAAGTTCACCAGGAAAGACAGCGCAGTCAAGGCGGCTGGTTGACTGTTTATATGTCACAAGGAGGGCCCTACCAGAGAGAATCATCTTGCTGGCCCCCAGCTTGTTCCAGCCCTATGAAGGTATACAATTTGTTCTTCCTGGAAAAATTTGCTCATATAAACAGATCTCTCCCACAATATGAGGGAAATTTCAGTTAGAAAGGTATGTGTCAACACTGATGTTCTGGTAGTTTCTACGTATTTGTTAACAATATGCCCCAAATAATATGCTTTCTATTTGGTTAAATTGCATTTGGAGACAGCAAAGACACTGTACTTAGCTATTTGATAATTCACTTACAATTTCATATTCGTTGTTCTCAGTGCTGGCACTTTGAGACCACATACGCAAGCAGGTGAGGAAAGGATAGGTGAATTTCTCCCTCGGGCTGCGTGCTCTTCTGCACAGCTAGAATCGGGCAGCTGGGATGGACAATACCAGTAGGGGCTATTAACTATCAAGTACTTATTGTTAAACACAACGATGGCGATATAATCTTAGATGCAGGAAAATCTCCAGCTGCACATTGTCAGTAACAAGGAGACAATGCCAGAGGAAAAAAAATCACTCTATATTTGGCTTTCCTTACACTCTTTTTTTTACATATTCACAATTGGTCCCTGCTGGAGGAAGCATATCAGGGTGGATGCATCTTTGTTTTGGCCAGTTCAGCCATTCTTTTGTTTAACTTTCCCTCTTTTCAGACCAACAGGCTGAGGTTAGGAGAAGTAACGAAACTGGGCTTCCACAGTGGTGAGTTGATTCATCTCTCCAACTCCTTTCCTCCCAGCATAAACTGCTGTTTCTGGAGGCACTTCAAGAGCCATTGCTACCCAGCTGGATTTGGTACAAAGAAGGGCGTATTTGGAAGAGCTGACTTGAACTGTACTATCACCAGAACAAGGAGGAGTGCAAGGTCCTGTGTCTGACACAGGACAACCCCATGCATCAGTTTGGCTGAGCAACAGACCTTTCTGAAAAGATCCTGCTGGTTATGGTGGATCCACCATGCAGTGCATGGTGGCATAAGCCAGCAGTGCAAAGGTGGCAAATCACAGCACATCAGGGCCTTGAGCAACATGATCGCAGCTGGATCTAACTTCCAACCTTGTGCAGGGGTAGAACCAGAGGACCTCCAGTGGTGCCTTGCAACGTGAATGACCATGACTCTAATTGATAGAGGCAGACAAATGGAACAGGAGGCAACATCCACAGGCTGAGCGGTGGGAAGTTCAGATTGCAGATGAAGAAACACTTCTTCCCCCAATGGAGGTGCAGCCCTGGGACAGGTCACCAGCGATGTGGGGAATCTCCATTCTGGTTTTTTAAAACCTCAGTTAGACAAGGCACAGCTGCCCTGACCTTGTGTTAGCACAGCCTGCTGTGAGTGGGAGCTGGAGCAGAGATCTTCAGAGGACCTGGCCACCAGCGCTGCTGTTATGCTGTGACACTCCCTCATGATAGCTTATTACATTAAATTGCATGTTTATTGTGTAAGAGAGGGAAGGCATGCCCAACCTTATGGCTGTTTTCTAGTGTGGTGACGGCGTGTAGGTATAAGGGTGATGGGCAAGGTTTTCAATGCCCTGCCCAGCAGGTACTAACATCACTGATGTCTGCAGACTGCAGGCAGGAAACAATGAATCCCAGCTGAACAAGGAAGACTAGAAACACGTCTCCCAGGTCTAAATCTGAACGTGTTTTAGCGCAGTGAATTTGGTAATACTTAATAATTACATATTAGGCAGCAGCTGATTATGAAAATCCTTCCTTATTCTGTGTGACAGTGAGTCAGTGCTTTGTAGGTCACCACAAAGGTGGGTAGGTTTTTACCCCCACTTCATGGATGTGGTTAAACCTGGTCACCATCGCAATGTGAGCAAGTAACAGAATCGGGAAGCATTTTCAGCTCCTAACGAACTTGATTAAACTCAAATGCTAGCGGTTTTTCTTGAACTACTCTATGCCAACACACTTTTGGTATATGAAATACATTTAATAAATTAAACATATACTTATTTGACTGCCATCTTCCAGAAACAGAAGAGAAGTGTCTGCCTTGTGGGATGTTCTCCAAGCTTTACCAAGCAGCTGTATTATGTGCAGCCATTTCAAGGATTTTCCGTTATTATAAAAGCACACTGGCTAACTCTGAATTAGACTGAACAGCCTCAATTATATAACTCATTACTACTTCCAAGCATGCTTAGTGGAAAGAACAGGAGTTGTAAAGTAATGGATGATGGAAGATAAATTGGCATGTGTATGAATCAATGTTTAAACAAAGGAACTCCAGCTCTTTCTTGGAATAGCAACATTTTGATGTCTCAAATCCCCTGACACTGGTTTCATAAATGCAGTAACGTAAACCATGTGCTGGGTGGTGATTTTCTGAGGACCTTCCCGCTTTCATTGTGTATTTTATTACAGGCCAAATGTGACATTAAGTGCTATCCGCTGCAGCTTGGAGTTAAATACTTGCTCTGTTCAGAATAGCAACACTCAATTAAACAGCATTTTTCATGATCTACACCCTCTATTGTCACTGTGTTTAAGGGAAATAATGGGAGCACTGACCTATATTGCGTTTCTTATTATCGATGGAGATGAAGCGTATGCAGGGATTATCGGTGATGTACTGTGCAGCCCAGGGGACATCAATCTGTGTACCGGCCTCATAAAAAAGTCCCAGAGCGTAGCGGGAGGAGTAGCTCGCAGATTGCAGTTGCTGCTTTTGACTTTCATTAATTACTGTGGAAAAAAGAAAAAAAAAGAAAAATCAGGCAATCCTTCTTCTCTCAGAACATTAAATGTGTGAATGCTGTGGTTAAGCTGATTATTTGTTCCTGAAAATGACCAGACTGCTAAAACTAAGAATTTAATATTAAACCTAGTGCTTTGTAATATTTTTTCTGGGACACCTCTTCATGAAGTTTTAATGGTGCATTATGTAGAGTATGTCCTTCACACGCAACCCTCCCCCATCTGTTGGTGGTTTATCTCCCAGTTCTCCACTAGTTGCCTTTGACTTAAAACTTTGACGACCAGTGACTTTTTTCCAAATTTTTTATCAAAGGGTGAATAAATGGGAATAAGAGGTTTGGGTTGCCTCTAGCACATCAAATAAATGATTGTATGACTCTGCAAAAACCTGAATGACCTCACATATCAACAAAATGACCACAGGGACTCTTGAATCTCTGGGGAAAATAGCCCTGCAACTTCTGTGTTGCAATTCAAATGGATGAAGAAAACTCTGCACTTCAGCACACAAAGGGTTTGTAGTGAAGTTCAGCTCCACCAGTTGAAGGTATTTTAAAGCAGTTTAGAAAACTTCAGAGCAAATATGAATCCATTCCTCCCTATGATTAACTCTTCCATCTTCTAATTACTTTTTGCCTCAATTTTATAATCTTCATAAAAAGCTGCACAAAGTGGCATTAGCCCCACTGTGCATTCAAATACTATTTTATTTTGTGCCAAAGAGAAATACAACAGTTTGACTAATCATGGAGTTAGGTACCACGTCTCTCTTCCTACTACCAAATGGACGGCCAACACTTCTGTGAGCTGGAGCAGGACGTGCAAAGACAAAATCACAGCGGTCTCCTGCTTGTATGTGAAATTGCATGCTCTGTTGGGCTTGTTTGGAGGTTTGATATTGAGAGGCAAAAGAACAACAATTGAAGTGCTTCATTTTATGCAAAATTCAGCTGACATAATGAACATGTTGTATGAAGAAAGGAGCAGGTGATAGCTACATCCACTGTGGCACTTTCCACAGGCAGCAGGCCAGGTGTTGAGTGGTATTCTTCAGAAGGACTTCAGCAGAAGTTCTGACCCAAGACAGACCAGCCCTGCATGTGGGGCAGGCTGGGATGGGCTGTAGGGGGCAGCTCTCCACGCAAGGCTCCACAGGCAAGAGGCATCTGCAGACTCGTGCACACCAAGCTGGCCAGGAGTCACACCACTGAAGGCCAACCAGCCCAGTGTGAGAGCATGCAGCAGGTCAAGGGAAGGTATTATTCCCCTAGAGTGAGGCCACATCTGGACACACTGTGCAGTTTATCATGCCCCCCACTACAAGGGAGACAACAACAAACTGGATGAAGTCCTGTGCAGGGTCACTAACATGGTCCACTAAAGGGGGTCTCCATTCCCGGGGACTGCCCTGACTCACCCGGACACGGCCCCAAACAACTTGCTGCAGCTGTGGTGTTGGACCTGCTGGGAGCAGTGTTAGGCTGGAAACCCCCACCCTGGTGCCTCCAGCCAGAGATGGTGGGACTGGGTGATTCTGCGTACCTTACCCACACCACAGCCACCTCCATGCGACTGCAATTAATGTGCTTCAAAGAAGAACTCTGGCGTGACTGACCTTGCTGTCATGACTAATGCTGCTCCTCAGACCTTGCAACCAGGACGGCTTCATCACATACTCACTCCACTAGCACACGCTCTCTCCCTGGGAACTGATATTTCCTGCTGTGCCAAGGCGAGACTCTAGGAAGCAGGGCTATAAATCAAACCTCCATGCACGGTGCCGCGACACAGGCACTTGAGTCACACAGTGCTGGCCAGGGGCAGGGGTCCAGCAGCACTGGCAGAGTGTTTTCCAGCAGGATGCATGTTTGAGAGCACATTCAGTCATGCTGAGAACTCCTTGCAATAACTGCCACTAAACCTGTAAAGCCTACATACCACCAGTCTGCATCAAGGTCCATTCCCACCACCGCTACTGGCATACTCCCTTCTCAAACACCACCAAGGCTGCCTGTGTTCGGAGTCTATTTACATGCAGAGGACAACGAGCAGGGGAGAGTGTCACTCCTAAGCCAATCCTGGTGGAGAGGAGGGCTGGTGTCACCCCAGCTCTTACCCACCTGTGGGTGACCATTTCAGCTGTGCAAGTCTATAGGTGCTGAGTCCAAACTCCTTGTCATGACTGGTCCATTCTGGCAACATTTCCATGTGGCCTCCCAAAACGTGCAGGGACACAATTCATGTCCCTATTCAGTGACCTTTGAGAGGCTCAATAAGTATCGAGCCTCCATTCACCATTGTGGTGAATGGAGTTCAATCCAGTTGGCGGCCGGTCACGAGCGGTGTTCCCCAGGGCTCAGTACTGGGGCCGGTCTTGTTCAATATCTTTATCAATGATCTGGATGAGGGGATCGAGTGCTCCCTCAGTAAGTTTGCAGACGACACCAAGTTGGGCGGGAGTGTTGATCTGCTCGAGGGTAGGAAGGCTCTGCAGAGGGACCTAGACAGGCTGGGTCGATGGGCCGAGGCCAACTGTATGAGATTCAACAAGGCCAAGTGCCGGGTCCTGCACTTCGGCCACAACAACCCCATGCAGCGCTACAGGCTTGGGGAAGAGTGGCTGGAAAGCTGCCTGGCGGAAAAGGACCTGGGGGTGTTGGTCGACAGCCGGCTGAACATGAGCCAGCAGTGTGCCCAGGTGGCCAAGGCAGCCAACGGCATCCTGGCCTGTATCAGAAATGGTATGGCCAGCAGGAGCAGGGAAGTGATCGTGCCCCTGTACTCAGCACTGGTGAGGCCGCACCTCGAATACTGTGTTCAGTTTTGGGCCCCTCACTACAAGAAGGACGTCGAGGTGTTACGAGCGTGTCCAGAGAAGGGCAACGAGGCTGGTGAGGGGTCTGGAGAACAAGTCTTATGAGGAGCGGCTGAGGGAGCTGGGGTTGTTTAGCCTGGAGAAAAGGAGGCTGAGGGGAGACCTCATTGCTCTCTACAACTACCTGAAAGGAGGCTGTAGCGAGGTGGGTGTCGGTCTCTTCTCCCAAGTAACTGGCGATAGGACGAGAGGAAATGGCCTCAAGTTGCGCCAGGGGAGGTTTAGATTGGATATTAGGAAAAATTTCTTTACTGAAAGAGTGGTTAAACATTGGAACAGGCTGGCCCGGGGAGGGGGTGAGTCAACATCCCCGGGAGTATTTTAAAAGCGGGGA
>NW_008825613.1:1881904-1902963 GCF_000699105.1 Pygoscelis adeliae
TATTTAAAAGGCGGGTAGATGAGGCGCTTAGGGACATGGTTTAGTGGGCATGGTGGTGTTGGGCTGACGATTGGACTCGATGATCTTAGAGGTCTTTTCCAACCTTAATTATTCTATGATTCTATAAGTAAGCCATGAAGCCTACTGTGTCTCAGAAGCCTTGATGAACCACCAGAGAAGGTTCACCAAGGCTGAGTCCACTCTTCACAGACAGGTGCCTTCTACGGGAGGATGCATGGTCTGCAGTCACAATCTCTCACCTGAAAACCCACCAGGCTACTCATAGGTATCTGCCCCATCCCGTTGTTTCTCTAGTTGCGTATTTTTTCTGTGATGTCTCTCCACTCTATTCCTCTGCACGTCATAGAGAAGACTGATTTCAGAGGCTGCTTTCTGCCTCCTCCCCTGAAACAGTGACCTCATGTACAGGGTGCTCTCCTAACTGAGGTTCCTGGCTGGTCTCCCCCACCCCACCACGACCTCCACACCCACACCAGCCTTACCTAATCACCAGCACACCAGAGGATCACAGGTCAGATTCCATCTCAAATCCCATCAGAAATAAACCTTGAAATGCCCCAAGAAAAACGCTCACAAATTTTAACACAAATATGCTGGTGAACAGAGAAATGGGGGGGGCAGAAAGAAACACTGATTGACCCATGAAAGCTGGGGAGAGGAAAGGAGGAGAAATAAAAGGCATTTGGCACTAGAGGGGTGGTGGTGGAGCTGCCTGACAGAGGAAGCCAGAGGACAGGCCTGCCCAGGAGGGTAGGACTGGCTGAGCACGATGGGGTTTGAAGAAGCTCCCTTTCCCTCTCCAGTCCAGTGCCCCCTCTGAGAAGGTGATGAGGGGGCCTAGTTGCCTCTCACCTTGTCCCTGCACCTAGATCTTTCCAAGGAGGATCCACTCCTCTCCATGGACCTCAGGAACTCCTCTAAGTGTTGGGTCAAAGACCCCTCAACCTCTGCTGTCACCTTCCCTTGGCAAAGCTGCCTCCTTATAAGTTATGGCACGGTAGGGTTTCCATTTGTTATACCACTGGTCTGTGACCAAGACCCAGTAACAGTTTAGCATGGAGAATGCTGTCAGTATGTTACTGCCTTGAACGGGCTTCTGCAGCACACATACATGCTCTCAATGGAAGAACAACACTGTACAACGTGCTCCAGAGAAAACCAGAGTGGTGGTTGCAAGAGCTGCTCTTCAAGGTCATTTCTTCTTGCTTCACCTGAGCATGTCCCAGATTAGGAACCGGTGGCTCCCATCTCGCCCCAGGACTCCAGATGTGGTGCAGACCAGTCTGTCTGTGCCACCCAGCTGGCCGGCTCTGAAAGCCAGTGTGCAAAGGACCCTGCCCTGGCTCACTCTGCCTTCCTCTGGGCCAGGCTGCTCCCCAGCCCAGGGCTCCTGGGTGTGCAGGGCTCCATGCCAAACCTCCAGAGCAGGGTGGCTGCCCCGGGCTGTGGCGAGGTGCTTGGCTTTCATCCCGGCTTTTCATGCCGTTCAAAGGTTTTGCATTGACCAGGGCAATGGCAGGCCCCCCCCAGCTCCGCGAGTCTCCTGCAAGCTGCCATCTCTGTCCTCCTCCATCCTTCCCCTCTTCCACAGCTTCCCTCCAGCTTCTGCAGCCCCCAGGACCGGGAGACTTTGCGGCATGGCACCGCCGCTTGGCAAAGCTTGCAACGAGGAGGGGAAGGCAGAGGATTAAGCAGGGATGTGGGGCGGGCTGGAGGACTGCCCCGGAGGAAAAGATGCCAGCGCAAGAGGGCCTTGCACATCCCGCCCCACTGGAAATGTTCCCTGGCCTGTGCTAACTTCCCGCTCAAGCCGTGAATTTAACAGCGCAGGCACATGGTGCCAGCATCCGGGAACCATCTCGGGGGGCTCTTTACTGCCAAGTCGGAACAGCGACGTTAGCAATTTCAGCAGTGCTTGTCCCAAGTGCCTCCTGGCAGACCACAAGAGCCCAGACAGGGAACAGATCTGCTGCTAAACACATGCCGCACAGCAGAGGGGACAGATCTTGTCCAGCAATCCCCCTGTAAGGGGGATTCAGGTAAGGGCTCTGCACAGCTGGGTTTTGAGATGTCCATCACCACCAGGCCCCCTTCTTACAGCTATGATAAACAATCACAATGTATTACGCATTCTTGCTGTGCTTTGAAAGAATATTAAAGTCCTATAAACAAGCAAATAAATATGAAGCTGCAATACCCCATCTAAAACACTACTCTTTGTCCAGGTTACTTTGGCAACTCATTTCCCCTTGGGGAAAAAAATAAACAAGACCTCCTTCAGTCTGCAAAGCAAATTCCCCCAGCAAAGCTCAGCACATGGAAACTTCTGTGCTGTGGGAATGTGTCTGAGATAGAGATGAACTGCCCATCTTGGAGTCTGCAGGCACTTATACTGCCTATAAGCCCGCACCCTGTCTCTGCTCTGCAGCACACGTGGGCTGCTGCAGAGGAAGGGACCGGTGGGTTTAAATTTGCTCAGGCAAATGGTTTATTACACAGAGCGCTTCAGCAGGTACAACCTTCACAACGTTGAGTGTTGCCAAAGCCGAGCCGGCCAGTTGGCTCTAAAGTACCTTATTTAAGACTTAACATCGCTTTATGGACCTGTCTTCACAAGCTATAAACTTTCAGAAGGTGTTAGGGGTCATTGGGGATGGATGTTGAACAGCAGTGCAGTAATCAAAGATAAGCTACAACTTCATCAGCTTTAAGTACACACGTACACATGGAGCTTGGCCAGGGGATGCTGGGGAAAGGGGATGAAGGAAGGCAACGAGCCCAGCTGAGCAACCTCCCTCCCAGGAGAGAGGAGAAGGAGGGCAGGCAGCTTCAAGGGTGTGGGCACCAGCCAGAAATGACAGAGCTGTGACTTAACAGATCAAAGGGCTGTAAACAGCTAGGGCGGCTCGTTCACAGCAGTGAGGGAAGGAACAGCTTCGTGAAGAAGTCGCTTTTCAAAGCCTTGGAGAGATGGAATAACGCACAGGCTAAGAACACCCAGTTATACTGCCCAGCGCCTGCAGGCATTTTGGGGACAGTGGCAGGCTGCTCACTGGTGAGAAGTGAATCCCAAAAACACTGAGGAGTTTCTCCAGACTCAGTCCTGCCCTGTCCTTGGGTAAATCAGAGCTGGAAGGAAACCTGCAGGGTGGAAACAGAGGGGCAGCGCTGCCATGCTAGCCACCCCACATGCGAGCGCATTGGACTCACAGCCAGGCTCAGGCTTGAGGCAGCTGCAGCCGGTCGCTAGGGGCCATGTCCGGGCAAGTCGGGGCGTCCCCGGGGTTGGGGATCCCCCACCGCTCGGTGCCCCGTCCCAGGGACACCCCGCTCGCACAGGGACGGGCTGTTTCCTTGGGGCCGGCCGGGGTTTCCCGTGCTGCAGCTTGTACCAGTGACTCTGGGGCTCTTTCTGACCATACCATAAACCAGAAATGACTAATACCCATTGTCCCAAACTTATATCTCAACATTTAAAAGTGTATTAATTCAATTACTGATGTACGTTTGTTAACCTATTTGTTTAATTATTGCTTAGATCTTTTAAAAATAATGTCTGTGGTTCACTGGATTCTAAACTGCTGCAAATTTAGAAAACTGAGGAAGTTTTTATAGCTTGAGAAGACGGGCAATAAAGTGATGTCACGTTTGAAATCCAGCAACAAAAAAGCTGAACTGTAAGCAAAAACAATGCTACGAGTTGTAAGACTGAGGTTTTTCCCCTGCTCCATCCATTATGCGTTTTAGAAAGGCCAACAAGTTGATCTAAGGACATGAAAAGCGCCTTCATTTTGCATTTCCATACTTTTATTGGTTTAAATGAAAACCAGACTGTTGTTTTAATGTTGTGTATGAAACCACAAAATAACTATTAATTTTTCCCCTTCCAACAAAAATGGTTAAGATGATTTTAATAACATTTTGGAAAAAAAAAACAGCTTTCAGACCACGGAATTGTCCAGCGTACAAGAATCAGCCATAGCGATATTTTTAAAGCAATGCATAAAGACATGAAAATCTTATATTTTCCACTGAAAAACTCAGCTACAGCTGCACTGTGAATGCCACTGAAGTAAATGTCCTCTGGAGATTTCATCACATCAAAGCAAGGGGCATGTATACTTTATTTGCTGTTTCTCTAGACACTGACAGCAGAGTGGATTACTTATCTGTAACACTCAATAAATATAGTAAGGGCCTTTTATCTGCTGTTCCAGTACTTTAATGTCACCTTGCTGCCTCACTCATGTTGTGGGAAGGAGAGGACCCAGAGATCCCATTACGGCCAGCAAGAGAGAGGAGAGCCAAGGCTTCAGCTGGCAGGCTGGGAGAACGGGCACCATGCCATTCAGGAGTCCAGGACTGAGCCCAGCCTACCATCACAGAGGCCAGGGAAGCAAAAATAAACCCAGCTGCTCTGGTGGCCAAGAACCGACTAGGATGATCAAGGTTTAATCCTGGACGTTTAGTCATCTGCCAGCAAGTAAGGGAGGGGATTGCAACATGCACCTTTATCTGCAGAAAGGCACTGCAGTAGCTAGCTAGCACCTGGATCTTCACCAACAGTTTGTGGCAGCTGTCAGAAGCTCTGGCAAGGACTAGACTTGCAACTGCGATTTTGAGCAAGCAGAGGTGGGGAAGAGACACGATGGGTCGGTAAAGGATTCAGGTCAGTCTGGTAATTGAAGCAGATAGGTTACCCGTAACTTCACATGAAGTCCCATGTACCTGTCACTGTAGGTCACAGCTGCTGGGGACAGGGAGAAACCACGTTCAGAACTGCAGGGAAAAGCAGATGCTACAATTTGAGATGCATTTAAAATAATACTTGTTTTGGAAAGTTTTGCTATTCCTAATTCGGTACTTCCAAAAGCTTGTGGATACTTATCTCCCTATCAAGTCATCACATGATTTCAGAGCTCAGCTGGGATGCTTGTATCCAGCTCTTGCATGCACATAAGGATGTGTGGGCAAACTTGGGTAAACAAATTGAGATCCTGGTTTGAAAAACTTCCAGGGATGAGAGGGAAAACACTCTTATTTTGTTTCACCGCTCAGTCTTGCTGAGTGGCACGGAGGATGTTGCATCCTGAAAACTAGCAGCTCCAAAGAAGACAACAAATAGCCAGATACAGTTTGTGTTATTGCACACAGCTATCGCTGGATATGTTCAAAATCGCTTACTAGGTATGGCCAAGGTAACTGAATCTAGAGACATCTAGACATTACCAGCCACTGAAGCACTAAGAAAAAAACCCTACAGCAGTACTTTTAAGGGATGATAGTGCTATTAAAGCAGCAGAATATGAGGATGCTGGACTTGTAGTTTTTGCTTTTAGGAAAAGATTGCTCTTTTTAGTCTTAACTTCTTTTACTGGAAACTGCTTATTCTTCTAATAATCCAACAGCTTTAGCTTTGGTGGGAATAGTATTAGAGCCTGGCTTGAGCTTTGTGACTTTTCCAGAGTATCTTCCCAATTCAGTGTAACTCCTGCTCCTTGTGGGCCTGCTTTCAGCACTTTCTTAAGCCATTCCTAGTAAGAAATCAGGAAAAATGAAAATACTCTGAAGAATACTGTGATTTGTATCAAAGGATGAAACAGCCCCCCGTATCCGTCCATGAGGACTACAGGAGGGAAAAGGTGCTTCTACAGTTACCCTCTATTCCTCCCTGCTTGAGTTTTAACAAGCAAAAACTTCAGCTGAAGCTTTGCTGGCAACCGTGCCTTACGCAGTGGGAGCAGTACCAGCTCCCACTTCGACATATTTGCAAAGAAGATATCCCTTTCATCTCTTGAAAGGCTCAGCACCACGGTTGGACAGCGAGATGCCCCTGCGTCCCGGGAGGAAACCAGCTACCTTTTGTCACTGCCCAGCCACCCCCCAGTTTTCAGGACCTTAGCGTCCTCTTCCGAAACAAGACCAGTCCTACCCAACTCCCAGTCCCCACCTGCCACGGGACGGCACAAAGAGAAATCAAACGTCCTGCCCATTTCCTCTTGTTCTCTTTCCCATCTTCCGAAAAATTTTGTCAGGCATACAGACTTAAGGAAACCTGACAAATTTGTAAAGTATCTTAGTAGGTCTTGCTTATTTTCCAGCAGATGGGTAAGCTGGTGCACAAGCCCCCGTGTAATCTCCTAGTACTCAACTCAGCCTTTGACTAGGAAGGTTTCTCTCCACCTTCTTAATTTTTTCCACACTTTATTTCTGTGACCATAAGCTTCTCTCACAGCTATGCCCTCAATAACCTCACCACCGACGCTCTCCCCCAAAAGGTTTTATTATTTCCTTAGGCTGTTTTGCTTAAGATTTTATTTGCAGCGTCTGACTTAGTGATATGCTGACAGCAAATCTAAATGCGTCCATCAGATGTTGTCGGTGACACAGTATTTGTAAGTGGCTAGTGATGGCCATTATTTTGAAAGTTAAAAAAGAAACTCTGTGGTTTCTTTTATCAAAGATATTTTTAGCATAGCTATCAAGAGATTTTAATAAGACGCTCACCCAGCAGAATAGGCAGCTCGGCTAAGTACCTGGAGATACAGTTTATTGTCACAGCTGACAGAGTGCTGCCATAGCTCTGTTCAGGAGATGAATTATTCAGGACGGCACATTATCATAACCCTCACACAACGAAGCCTCCTTGGATGGCAACCTCTTCTTCCTCAGCAGGCTTGCAGAGACCTTTCCTACTGCTCTCCAGAGCAAGAAGCCGCTGCCCTGAGCTCTCTAGTTGAGCGGTGACAAAGGACAGACTTTTCAGGCAATCCCCCTCTGCACAGTCATCAACGCTGACACCGCGCCATGACACTGGCCCTCTGCCACTGCGCTGACCGTTTCAAGATGCAGGCTGTTCCTGCTTTTGCCTTTGCGTAGGAGGGAGCAGAGGTTATGAGAAAGGCTTCGTTTTTAAGTTCAGCTTCCTTATCAAACAGCTTGAGATTTTTTTAAAAAGGCAGCATAACACTTAAATGCAACCATGCCTATATCTGCATTGAAATGCTCACTAAACATAGTTACATGTTGCGATATACTTTTCATTTTCTTATTATGCTCAGCTTTTGTTTGAATAATCCTGTTTGGATCCAATGCAATGCTCACTCCTGCGTGTATGCAATATCCGTAACAACTTAAATAATTATTTCAAATCACTGAGGTCCTGGCTGACTTGGCATAAAGCTTCTTTATCTGAAGTTTGTGGCACGTGAAGGAAAGGTGTATTTAGAAATGTAGATGATTAAATGGAAAAGAAAGATGCTGGGGAAAAAAAAGACAGTACAAGTAATTTTTTATGAAGTTTATGATTTTGAGAACTAAGCTTGAATACCTGTCCACCAGCTGCTCTTGACAAGATGATTAGCAATTCACTCACTATTAAACTAAAACCTCCATCAGTTTTCACAAGAAACATTTACATTAATCTCCTACAGCACCACACGTTGCGTTCCAGTCAACTTTTGCTATCAACAGAGAAATGAAACTGCACTGTTTCTAGGACTGGGGACAAAGCTGCCACGAGGGCAGAGTACCACCAGCTCCTGTCTACTGGAGGGTGGGCAGGTAAGAAAAGAGGAGGGATGAGGAACCAGGGGAGGTGCTCTATGGGATCTTTGCCAAACACTGGACCATGCTGCAGCTGCTGCGCTAACATTCATCTAGCAGTACAGAAAGGGCTGTACTGCTCTGAGAGCTGATGCATTCGGGTGCGTGCACCCTGGCACCACCCCAAAGGCCAAGCCCAGTGCCTGCGTCCTCCAGCCCAAACTGACACAGATCTTGTGTTTTTGCTGTAGGGGACTGCTATAGAAGCATGCTGCAAAAGTATCTTTGCTTTCTCTCCCTTTAAACTGATCCCTGTTGTACCAACTTATATGCGCAGGTCATACTTTTTACCAAAAGAATTCCTGATCCAAAGCAATAATCTTTTTTGTTACTTTTAATATGTAATTCAATTTTTAAATTTAACAAACCTCTATCCTCCTTCTCCAATTCTGTAGCTTATTCTTAACCTGTATGCTGTATTATACACAGCTGAGGAGCTCCATGCTGTTATCTTCAGCCTGTATGCTCAGCATCCAATTTGCAGGTGGCTTTAATGCATATGTTGACATTAGATTCACAATTTTTGTATTTGTATTAATGGGGAAAATAACTTTTCAGACTCATTATTTGGATGACTAGGTTGTGAGTGCAGAAGCTGACTCTTAGTCAAAAATCTAGTCATTTCCTTGGTGATGCCATTGAAAGCAATGCAGCCCCTGAAGATGTGTACAATGACAACACATGGCATTTTAGTCTCATGAACCTGCAGCATATGCGATGCCACGCACAATACATTACAGAAATGCCGCTCACTGTGGTTTATTGTATCTATGGTTTTGATTCAAAATTAATGACATCTTAGTTCAAAATATGAACCTCTGCTAAGCTTCCACCCTGGGAAGAACAGGACATGACATTTACAAGCAAGTAAAACTAAAGGAGAAGACAATAACTGATTTTTCACAATCCAAAAACTCTCCTACGGTTACATCACCACCCGCCTGGGGAAAGCAAGCCGGTCTTGTAATGGTTCAAAATGCCCATATTTTAGCTGAGAAATTTCTTCCAGTTTTGCTCGGGAGGGAGCAGAGATAAATACCTCTGTGAAGCCACCAGGACAGACTGTCTCTTTTCAGCAAGGAACGAAGATACTCAGGATTTTCCAGGGCATTTTGGACATGCTTGGAAATTAGAGTCACTTACAAAGAACCCCAAGAAATTAGTCAATAGTCCAAATAAAACATATAACACACACACACACACTCCAGTTTCTGCTTTGTAATAATTTATAGGTAATGACATAGAATATATATATGACATGCCATCATATAATTCTCATTAGCATGACTGCAAATACAGTTTCCATACTATAGGCAGAGCAACATTTATTATGTGTTATTCTCGCAAAGTCCGCTAGTTTCTGTGACTGGCATTGAAGTCGACAGAAGCTGAAGACATCTTTGAGAAAATCTGGTTTTATTCAGAGACCTCTGTACAGATTTAAGATGTCATCTTTGAGCTAAGAGACTTGGAAAAGTTTAGCTAAAAAGCTCATTGTCACATTTTCTCTGGATTAAGTTGCAAATGAATCCAGATTAATCTTTGTGCTGTGCCACAACATTACAGAGGACTTAGAAGAGCTTCCTTCCTGCATCAAGTTACAAAGTACTACACACAGTTCTGTTACTCTCTGGTGCCAAAATGTAAAAGCTCATTACTTACATAATCTTCATCATAAAACATTTAGCAAATAACTTATGCACCTACTGTACACAGCATTGAGCTGAATAATAAAGTTGAGAGGATTTATTTTCTTTAAGTATGACACTAGTTGCTGAAATAGCATTAAAAGCTTTTCAAGGCAACAAAGAAAGATGTTGGCTTACTGCTCTGTGTTTTGACTCGGACAGAATAAACACATAAATAAATTGAATTAGATCTGCCTGATGTTTCTGGCTTCTGGGCTGCAGCTCCCCACTGACTATGGTGGAAGACCCTAATGGCATGCAAAGCTGAAGCAGAGCAATTGGAGGCTCATCCACAAGGTCTCAGTACAGACTGACTCCTTGCAACGCTTCCCTATTACTAAACTCAAGTCAATACCTGTAACGCAATACCAGACAGTGGTAATGCACACTCACAGAATCAAAATGCAGCTTTACAATAATGGACAACAAAGTTATTTCAATTTAAGTAAGTACTAGAGAAAATGCTTTCAGGCATTAATTATTGAGGAAGGATTCAGCTGGCCACTGGAAATCTCCACGTAAGACAAAAAAATTAACATATTTTCCTCTCTCTTTAAAGTAGACGTGCATGTCTAGTTCATTACCAGGAGGACGCAAAAGGAAACAATACAGGGTAGAGCTGTGCACATCAAAAAGACGCAAGAATTATATTCAGCTTTTACAAGAACCCCCTTGGGGCGATTTTTAGGGGATTTTTTCCCCCATTCAGGCCAGACTTGTTTGTAAGTTTCAGTATTACCTCTACTCGGATCTCTCCTCTTTTCATTTTCTGAATCAGTCCAAACAGCTTTATTTGGCTTTCCAGTTCTTGCGCTGGAAGAGAGGTTTATACTTCCAGAGACTACTAATACAATGCAGCTGTCTCTTCCAGGCTGAAGAATCCCAGGCTATTTAGTCATCCCTTGCCGAGAAGCCATTCCATGCCTCTGGCCATCCATCCCTGTGGGCATCACTGAAGCTTTTTGAATGATGAAAACATAACTGCAGACAATATTGAAGTTGCAGGCACACCGAGGATGTATCTAGCAGCATCATGATATCCACCTCTTCTGTCTTCTATTTAATTCATGTTTAACATTGTTTTCTTTCACAGTCCTAGGGAGAGATGAGCTTATATTTTCATCGGATCTCAAGCTCTCACTGAAGTTGGTCAGATCAGGTCTCTGCATCAGATACATGAAGTTAGGATTGTTTTTTTCAATCACTTTACATATTTATGCTTCTGATCACAAAATGAAAAGGGGAGAGAGGAAACCATTGCCCTTTGTGAAGAGAAATAGAACACATTATAGGGACTGGTGTCTGTATTCACTTAATATCTGAATGGAGCTGCTGGATCATGGTGAGAGGTGGCACTGTTGGAAGCATCGTGCTGCTGACATGAATTCTGGAAATGAGTGGAAGAATACATACAGAAGATGCTCCAATCAACCTGCATCTTACTTGAGTAGGCCAACTACACAACCACACAATTAAGAGAAAAACACTAGAGAAACAGAAGTCTCTCCTTCCCCATGCCTTCTGCTAACGCTTACCTGGCTTTCCGTCACAAGGAAGACCCAATGTCAGCTCTGAGGGCATCCCAGCCCACCTTTAGCGCTTTTGCCGGCCGTTACTTTGGTACAGCAAGTTTAGTAATGCCTTGTATTTCCACGCATTTTCCAGGTAAGGAATACACAAATAGGAGGAGCTCCGCCTAATGAATTCTTAACAGGAGCCTGAGTGGCCAGTTCTGGTCTACCTCCTCGCCTTTGACACTGACCTGCAACATGGCCTTGGGAAAGTCATGTAACCTTCCTAGACACAGGTTTTCTAGTGCTAAAACAAAAGTAATTATAATGATCCTTCTCATAATGTTGTGGGAATTAATCAATCAAATTCCTTCCTAAACAGTAGATGTAGTAGAACTGAAGTAGAAGATGCAGCCAAGAAGTAGTTTGCTGCCATCCCCTCTTCCTGTGATAGTACAGCTATAGTTTCCATATGTTTTTTACTGGTAAGGAAAGATTGTGTTAAATACTGGAGGATCTGTCTGCTGCTTTAACTATTTAAGAAAAATGGCTACTGGGGAACAAAACTACTTTACACGTCTGCAGGGAATTTTTTTACATCTATTCTACTGTTAATTCTCAATATTAAGTTTTGTTTTCTCAATTCATCATAAACAGTCTCCCTTTTTTAAAATTATTAATGACCATGAATTTCTATCTGCCACATAATTTAGCTTAAATGTTTCCAAGCTGCTTCTCTTCAGTTCATTAGTTTGGTCTGAAGTTGCCTATATATTTTATCATCCTCATTTGGGTCATCTAACAGCTCTGCTAATTTCCACTCTCTTCTACTGCAGTAAACCCAGACGTATTGACAAGGACCTCACTGCATACTGATACATCTCTTGGAAAGGAGAGTGTTGGACCTAGCAAGAACGGTGTGCTCCCAAAATTACCTTCCTGATGCGTGGCTAGGCACACCTCCAACCACACTGACCTTGTGTGGTCACTGCACTGAAGAAATGTGAACTGCACTGTATTTACTTATTTTGCAATACCTTGAAGTAAGTTGGACACCAGACTTCTCTAAGAGATGTAAGCCATGACAGTACAGTCAAACATGTACATGGATATGAGTATCATTTAGTATTTTTTTTTAAATCTGCAAAGAATGATTCCCTTACGGAAGACATAGGAATCAGCTGCCTAAACTATTCTGCTTCCACCATAGCAAAACTGGGATCAGTGTTAACGCAAAGAAGCAAACAAAAAGCAGCATAGAACAAATCCCAAAGAGAAAAGGGATTCTGAAGTCAGTCTTAGTATGATGAATCCTGAAACCACTCAGGAGAGGTAGAGTTGCTGCAAGGAGTTGGTTTTCCCTATTTGATAAGGTTCTGTCCTCTCCCTTGGATTGGTGAGCTGAAAACCCAAGAAATACCAAATCCTACTGTTCATGTTACCATATGCTGAGGAAAGGGCCACTAATTAAAAGGCAAAAGGATCACGATCGGAAAGCTACCAGTGAGAAGTGGAGGAATGGCACCGGCACAGAGACATGCCAGTATCGAGGTGCTAGAAAATTCATGACAAATCACACACAAATATTTGCAGAAAAAAGGACTAAATTATATTTGGAGGAAGTCTGTGATTTTCTACTGTTGGGAGAAATCTTCTCATCACGAGCTTAAACACTGAATAAATTTAAATGTAATTTAAACTCCCAATGAGGCTTTCAAGTCGATGTTTTCAAAGGCATACAAATTATTTCAGAGGATGGGCTTGTATTCCACTAAGACAAGACTGAGAGAACTGTGCTTGGTTTGTCAATACACTTACCAACAAGACAAGCAGTAGGAAGATGCAATAGGTTTCAAGGGAAGAGAGGAAGACATAAGGTAGAAAGTGAGAGACATTGAGAGATGACACAAGGCAAAGACACTTGTTTCTCACCTCATTACCACAGAAAACAAATACTTGCTAAATGCAATCCACCACAAATGGGCATGTGTAAACACAATGCCCATACCAGCGCCTACTACCTAGCACTAGTAGTGTTCTGATTATCAGCCTTTTGCCTAATCACATCTAATTGCTCCCTGTCTCAGAGGATTTTTATGAAGCCTTTAATTCACCCCAAATACTTTTTAAAAGCAGCCAATAAATGCACCTGCCTGCCTTATCGGTATTTTAGGGGGTTGTGGGGAAGGAAGTAAAACCATAAACTTTATTCTTTCAAGAGGAAAAGAAAACTTTTCTGAAGAGCAAATTTATTATAAAACATAGTATCTAATGGGAAAGTTTATTTTTACAGCTGTCTGCACTGTAATAATTAGTCCAACAGAATGTGGGACACGCAGTTTCAGGAATCCATATACTGAGATAAAGCTACATAATACTAGAGTATCACAGGGCTGATGATTTTTATAATCATGTCACAAACATCTGCAGATCCAAATCTGGGTAGAATTTAAAGCTTAATAGTCACAATATTGTGTACAAAATGTAAAAAAAAAAGTAAATGCAAAAAAAATTATTTTCATTTGAGAAATATCTAAGCAGTCTTGAAAGATAAAGCAAATCCACTTGCTGGGGAAGAAGAGTCTACTGGACAATGGGAAATGCCAGGACTTTACAATTACCTGCCTGGACAGACGTTTCCTGCAGGAAGAAATTCTCATCCACCACACCTTTCAAAATTTACATGACTCTCATATTCTCTAAAAATGCCCCAGATAAACCAATTTCTTTTAATCTCACACCAAGTTACGTTAGCTTTAGTATCAACCACCAGAACCGTGAAATACACAATAATCCCCCTCACATAAGCAAAAAGACCCAGGATATAAAACGTTACTTAAAACTACACATGCCATACTGACACTGTCCATAGGTATAGCACACATGAGATTCATTGTTTGATTTTGGGGCTTTTTTTAATCAAATAGGTTGTGGCTATATTTCTTTCTGTTTTTCATTTTCCTTTTGTTTTTTCCCCTGCAGCTGAATTAGTTACAGACTTTATGGGGCTTTCCTCCCAGAAGTTCTAATAAAGCAAAGACTGAAAAGCTGAAACAAACAGTTTTATCCTTTTACTATTTTTAGAAGTGTATTTGAATTCTTATGTGCATATTTCAGTAACTAAAAGGGCAAGGGACAGAGGAAAACATCATTTCCAATTTATTCCAGCACTGCAAACGGAAGAACCCGATGCAGTGGATAGAAAGGGATAGGAAGGAGAGAAAAGGGAAGAAACCAGGACTGAATTAAGAAATGCAAGGAGATAAGCAGAAGGGCAGATGAGAATCAAGGTACCAGGCAGTATGTACAGAAGAAAGACAACACGAAATGCAAGGCAATAGGGCAGGAGGAAAAAACAATGGAAAACACGGTAGAGGTAACAGATTTACAAATAACAAAGTTTAAGGAAAATCACTTTTCAAAAAGAAAGTGAAGGATGAATCAAGAGAAATGTGAACTATGAGGAAAACATAGAATTGAAGTTAAGAGAGAGGCAGACCAGAATGAAGGCTCACAACCGAGATTAACAGACACTTTTGTGCATTTCCATGGCAGATGTTCTGTCTCCCTAAATTTAGAAAAGACAATGGGATGAATCCTTTTACTGAATTGGCAGGGTACTTTATTTTCGATTATGCGGTTTAAGAATTAAAGTTGCCTTGGCTGGTGCTAAATGCCTGAAAGCCTTGACCATATTCTGGTACCTTCACTATGGGTAATGTGGGTTTTGGAGATACTTCTTATGCTGAAATAATTTTTCTATTTCCTCCTTCAACTGTCCAGTGTTTTGTAGCACATGCCAGTTTGAGGGCCTGTGCACTTTCTTCAGGTCCAGATCTTAGCCACATAAATAGGCAGGCTCTTTATTTCCTGATGTTTTCACACTAAAACTTAAACAAATCTTTAATGTTGAAATAAGGGATACAAAAGATGTGCTGGTGGAATAAATCTAGTTTGTTGGAAACTGCTGAGATTTTTAGCAACAGGAGTCCATCCAAATGGAGACATTTAAGTGAGGTTCACAGATGTCACTGGTTCCTTAAGAAAAAAGATGATTGGAATTTATTTTGCTTCTGCAGTTAACTTAGTCTAAAAACCCATAATCTTTGCTTTTAAATTGTCTCACATAACTCAGGCAAGTTCAGTTGACCACAGTGGACTTAACATTTAAGGCAGGGCTGCCTGCAACTGTAGAAAACTAGACATCATGCTCTCAGTGGACCACAGCAGGCCATACAGCTGCTGCTGACACCAGTGTGTCTGTCGAGGATTGCTCTGCTTCCCCAGATATGCTCTACAGACAGCTTTTGCACGCGTTGCTCCACATTTTAGAGCTCAAATGGGAGATAAGTTTATGGGGCTTTATACTGGACGTCTCCTATCAACCAGAGGTTAGTGGAGCAGCTGTCGTCGTCATCTTTACAGTTCAGGGTTAAAACTGATGACTGTCTTAACGAATTAAATGTCTCTGCTCACTGATGTAAACTTTAGAGGAAACCTGCAGTCTGCGGTAACCAACACTTTACTGAAGCTGAGACAGTTACCAGTTTAAGTTTTTTTAAAAGATTTTTAAGATTTTTAAAGATTAGTCTCTATAACTTAGCATTTGGTTACCAAATATAAACTAACATTTCCACCCACCCACCCATCCCCCAACAGGGAATACCTCAGGCTCTAGGAGACATTGTCAGAACTTAAAAAACTCTTTAAAGATTTCCACTGTAACTGCTGAAAAGATTAATCTAGGGAGCTGCTTTTCTTCTCCTAAATCTGCTATGTGAGTTCTGATTTACTCTTCTGAACTGCAGAACCATGCCAGAACAGATCTCTCTATCACAAAGTACCTTAAAAAATTATTATACTCTATAATTGAACGCGCAGCACCACTACCAGTCCCAAACAAGTTTTGAGTTCATTCTACATTTTCAGAAAACAAACCAAAAGGCTAAGACAATAAACAAATAAACCTGAATAATGACTCAGGCCCACCAGTAGATGCAATGGTAAAATACACTAAAAGTACAATGAATGCAGAAATGTTCATTTGTATTATTGTCCAAATATAGAACAAAAGGAAGAGGACTTGTATCACATAAGGATGGATGACAAAGCATCTTCAAATACAGAAACACAGTACTGAGAAAGCTGTTACTATTTATAAAGACTTGACTAGCAACAAATAATAGACCGTTTCCACTCAATAGTACTAAAACAGCTGGCCTCTTTGATGCAGATTTTTAACATATCCTGGAATTCTAGGGAAATCACAGAGATGTGGAAGAGTTTGAATATTGTGCCAAAAGGACAAACAGAAGTGACTCAGGTAGGGGAAAAAAGCTGACATCAGTCCCCAAGCATAGTAAGTGAAATCTGATGGGGAGCTCACCTAATAAAAATGATAGAATTAATGGCAACATGACTCCAAAATAGGTCTTCCTGAACAAATCTAATCTCTCTTCAGAGGGACTGCCCATATGGTTGATTAAAGTAAGTACATACAGGCAATACATGAATCTTTGTAAGGTATACAACTTAGCCCCGTATGGCATAATGCTTAAAAGAAAGCGCATGCTAAATGGGTTAGGAACGGGTGGGCTGACAGGCCTCGAGGAGCAGCTGTCAGTAGGTATTTCTAGCGGGTCTCTGCAGAGACTGGTAAGAAGCTTAAAAGTATACAAACAATTTAATTGCTGAAAAAATTAATGGCAATGAAATTTGCGAATGGCACAAAGTCTGTCTGAGTGGGCAGTCATGCATGATCTGTATCACCATGCAGGAAGCTGGAGTAGCAAGTAGGAGGAGAGCTTAAATTTGTGTACAACACTTATCAGATGCATATTGAAATGCTGTGTCCAATTTTGATCTTAAAAAGGATCTGGAAGAAAAAGATGTCTGAGAGGTGGGATAATTAAAGAAGCTCAGCACTTCACTAGACAGAGAATTCCCGTCACTAGGAGGATCTGCAGCCAGCCCCAGAAAAACACTTCAAGAGCCAACAACTAGAAAGAAAAGTTTTCAAAAGCACAGTTGGTTAATTAACAGGTGCTTCATCTTTGATGGTTTCTGCAAACCCAGAATGAATTTCTCTACCGAAGTACCAGAGGGAAACCTAAGTACACTTTATTGTCATCTAGGTTACTGGGCTTAATACAGAACGTATCTGGATGAAAGGTGATGGCCTGCGACATACCAGCGAATAGACACTGATCGAATGATCCGCTGATCCGCTCGATCCTTTCAAACTTTAAGCAATTCGTGAGACCTGTGCAAACTCTACCCTCTGATATCAATCCACAGGTTTCAATGAGTTGGAAACAATTTCATGCTTACTCACCTAGGCATAACTCGCTCCTCATCAAAGCAGGGAATGAATTATGGGAGGGCAAGCATTCAAAGTTTGGCTTTCCTTCCAAAGGCTTGGTTAATTTATGCACTTGGGAGCATATAGACTGTGCTCTCGTAAGGGAAGGATGAGGAGCACACGGGAATTTGCTGCACTGGCCTTTTCAACTGTACCTTTAGACAGGAGCTCTGAAGGAATGGGTGATGCTCCCTCCCTCCCTCGCCCTACTGCATCAGCCCATATGACTCATGTAAGTCAAGATCAAAATGTGACTTCCCCACATACAACAAGTGACCTTGTATCTAAGATAGAAAAGTGATACTCTATTATATACCTCTCAGTGATTCTGGTTCTTCATACTGTATGCAGTCTGACAGAGAAAACACAGTACTCAATTACTGATTAGACACAAGGCCATACAGATAAAATAGCTGCTATTATTCAACAAAACAGCTGTCAAGAACAGCTATCAAACAGCCTCTCATTTGAAGAGAGTAACTGTCTGGCATTAGAGAATAATTCTTAAGGAATGGGCAGGCCAAGGAAACTTCCCATTTTGGCAATGGAGCCTTAGTTAAAAAGAAATCTTGTTTTACACAAACTTCATAATGGGGAGGGGGGAAGAGGGGAGAAAATACCTTTCATTTAAAAAAAGAACCCAAAACACTCAAGTGTATCCCAGGTTGCCTGCTTGGCAAGAAAATGTCTCAGGAACAAGCCTCAGGCTGTGAAGAGAGGAGGTAAACAGCAATTGGCCTCAACCTGTTGTGGCACTGCCACTTACTTCAACATGGCCCTCTGGCATTACGGCAGCCATGTTCCCCAGAGTGAGCGTTTCTCTCCTCCTCTCCAGGACTGGTTCACACAGCCCTTCTGCCTTACCACTTGCGACTGGGATGAGCGGCTAAGGGGAAGACGGGACCCCACAAGCAGACAGGCATTTGAGCTCAGAATGCAGGATGCGGGATCTGTCCCTCCACCAGCGTACCGCCGTGCACACAAAGCACTGGTAGCACTGCCATCTGCTGCAAGAGGGCTGAATGTCAGCCAAAGGCACCGCTGAAACACAAAGCGGTACAAATCACCTTCAGTTCTTAGGCATGAATGGTCACGCAGAAAGGTATTAAAGGCAACTGTCTTTGCTGTGTGAAGCATTATGTTGCTATATAAGCATCATCAAACTTCAGCATCTCCAGCTCCCTGGTCAGGCTTTCAAAGTAAGTGTAGGGCTCTGTCTGTTTGCCTTCCGAGTTATTGATTTATTTTTTTTCATACTTAAGACTTCTCTCACTAGTTATACAACATATAAAATTAATTTTTCAGACATGGTCAAAGCAGCTTAGAATTTAAGGTGACTCTTTAACTCTGGATTTAAAAAACAAACCAAAACCAAACCCACCATATGTTGCAGAATAAAACTGATACCGCTGTAACCACATGAAAAATACTATTATGATAGTTGCAAAAACAGTATTTCTATTTCTGAATAGCTGTATGATATAATCAAAGCTCTCTGCCAAAAACTGCCAGAGAAAAAGCTCTTGCAGCACCCCTCCTCCCCAAACTCATGACAGGAAAAAAGAAAAGAAAAAAGTAAAGAATAATAGTAGAATTACATTGGCAGATTGAAAAAAATCTTCTATGGAGTAGAATTACATTTAAAAAAAGACCAAGTTCTTGATCAAGCACTACAAATTTGGGACCAAATATCTTGATTCACAGCACAAATCCCATCGATGCCCACAGGAAGTCTATTTACTGGGATGAACTATTTACTGAAAAAACATCTAGGTTGCAAAGTAACCGTGGCAATAAGCACAACTTCATTGAAAAAGATGATATTGATCATTTCCTGGGCAACATTTAACCCTGCCCTTTTATTATGTGTGGCATTATTTTTAATTCATATCTAGTAAGGAACAAAGATTCAAAATGTCTTCAATTAACACACTTAAAGCTATATAAAACTGTCACTACATCTTCAGGCTACTGTTCAGAAGGTTCACTCTCAATCACTAGGATTGGAAACGACTTATTTTTGACAAATCCCTTCATTCTGTGGAACTTGGACTTGTCACAAAGGCAATAGAAACCCACTAAGTGAGTGGTCCAGGCTTCACAGAGTATTATGTCTCTTCCCTGGATCAACTCATGTATGTTCAAATATAATCCAGAATAAGCAGCTAAATGTTATCACATTAATAGTAAATAACAGCAGTGCTTTTCAACTTAAACAGACAACCCAAAATAGGAAACTTCTTTTGGAGAAATAAAAACCCCAGGAAAACCTTGTTATATTTCAGAGCATTCTGCTGAAAACCTACTGGCACAGGTTCTTGTCCTACAAGAATCTCTGAACAACCAGTTACTGAAGGGAAAATCAATTACAGCTCAGTCCCTTCTGCAGGAAACTGATCTGATATTTTCTCACCTGACTAACCAAACGTCAGGAAAAAACCAAAAAGCCAAACACCACAACAAAACAAAGAAAACCTGTCCGGTTATCTGGAAGCAATTCTTTCAAAAAATCATGTCCCGGACCTTAACAGATAGTCTGCTCTGTTAGTTCATACATAATGCGCCTGCCTCATTAAAACATGTTATTCTAAGTTTCCTACTTACACCTTTGGCTAAAACCAAAGCAGAGCAAGTATATCCTAAACGTGTGTAAAAGTTGCAATTTACCTCCATGCTCATTTGCTTAGCATTAACACATGCCTCTTCCTACCCTTGTTCTGTTGTGATTTATGGGAAAGGTATTAAAGTGCAGGAACTCTCTCTTCTGGTGTTTGAAATTGATCTAGCACGTAAGGTCCCAGTCCTAAATGAGGCTTTTTATACCATCACACAAACAATAAAAGATACTTCAGTATGCAAATTACATCAAATTATAGAATGACCATAATGGATATTTCATGGTTAGAAATATCCTAAGCAACACAGTCAATACCAGCCACTTAAATATGCATTGTTTGTAAGACTTAAATTCTTCTTTTTATAATTAAATATTTTACCTATATGACTGAAGAAAGATTTCTTTGCAGCCACACTTTAAAACTTTGTAAGTTAAGCAAACACTTGAAGGTTGAAGCTTTCCTAGTCCAAGTCTCAGCCTGCAGCAGATTTTGCAGTTGAGTAATAAACCCTTTTAAAATATGGTTTATTATGGAAATACTGTCAGAGCCTTAATTAAAGTAGGCGCCACAACAGTAGAGCTGCTTACACAACAAATGGATTCTGCAAAGAACATTCAGGCACTCACTGACCTCTGCTTTAAGTGCTTTTATTTCAGCCCACCGTTTCAAATGGCACTGTCGATAAAGTCATCTGAATGAGATCACTCATATATCCCACCGCACAGCCCATGGAGCGCTTGACAGAAACGAGAGAGATGAAACAGTAGCTAATGTCACCAGCAGCAGTTTGAAACCACGAACGTGCCCATGTCTCCTACAACAGACCAAGGAATCGCTGTTGTCTGGGAAATTAAAAAGGACCTTTAAACCAGACTTTCAGGTCTGAGATTTAATTCAACTTTGGCTCAAATCTGCTGCGTAGATCACAAAGAATTATTCTCCCATGTCAACAATATTTCTGTCTTATTAAATTTTCACAAAGGGTGAAATCCTGGCCTCACTGAAGTCACGGGAAATTTTGCCAACGGCTTCAGAGCCCAAGTTTTACACAAAATGATTCAGAGAATCACCTGCTCATTAGAAAAATCGAGGCTTTTACAAAAACGATGCTTTATGACAGGAATGCGTGATATGCTGATGAAATGGATCAAGATGGATAGAGTCTGATAAATGCAAAAATAACCTTAGTATCCTTCTATCAAAGAAATTCAGAGTCCACGTGTAAAACGCATTCAGTGTGCCTATCCTAAGCAGG
>NW_008825613.1:1903004-1926803 GCF_000699105.1 Pygoscelis adeliae
CTACAGCCTTCATTTCGGCATGTGCACCATGTGTCTAGGTTTAATCCCACAGTTCCTTATCCTGAGGCAAACAGGATTCTTTCCCAGTCAATTATGTTAATTGCAAAAGAACTTGTCTGTCCCTAGGGAAACTGTGGGAAGATTGCTGCATCACCACGCCAGTGATTCTGGCCACATCCTCAATGCCACTGCAAAACTGCAGGGGAGGACTGAGAAAAAGGAGCTTTTGCCTCCAGGTTTAACTAACGTCAGCTGTGCAAGCAGACTGCTTTGAGGAGGATGCTGAAGGTTGTCTGAATAGATGGTGTCCCTGGACACAGACAGTTTTTAAGTGTTTTTTGTGTTTTTTTCAGGATGCAATGCAGGCACAGTCTCCCCTCAATTTTTGCAAATGCCACCTGGGCATCAGCAAACGTCCCCATTGCCAACTTCCTTTTGTATTTGGTCTTCCCAAAAAAATGGGAAAGTGTGCAGCACACCAGATATTTTGTGACAAGAAAACCAGTCATATAAAGTATGCCTTGACATTCAGGTTTATTCAGTGAAAGAAATGCAGTGCTAGCACAGGCAAGGAGCCCTGTTCAGGAATACATAAAGACACAGCATTGAAAACCATGTCTGCTAATGAAAAGCTCGCAGACTGTGCTCTATCCAGCCCACAAAGAGAAGGCCAAGGAATAACTTAATCCTACTGGGATTGTGTAAGTATGGGAAATAAACATTTGATAGAGGACTTTTCACTTTGGCAGACACAAGTCTAATAAGATCTAATGGCTAGCTAAATCTAGAATCATTTCAAGGCACAACATAAAGGGAGAAATCAATCAAAGGAAAGGAAGGTCCTCTTGCTCTTCCCAAAAGCTGAAAAATCACAAGCCAGAGCAAACTCCACTAAAACATACCAAGCATCGTTTGGATCATCCATCACTGAAAGTGTTTATGCCAAGATTGGACATTTCTTTCTAGATCAGCCCCAATTAAAACAGTCTTATGGCCTGCAGGGGACTGTTTTATCTGGTCATAGTGGTCCCTCCGGGCTTTCTAATCTGTAATCTAATTTTCAATCATGGAATGGCACTGCTATGTACTCTCCTTGGTTCCATCCTTGGAAATGTCATGCGGTGCAGGATGTGGTAAATAAAAGCACATAGCACTTATTTTTAAAGCTGGCTGGGACGAGATAGGGAGGAAAGACTACTTGTGGGTGGTTTAAATGAATGTACTATATTTAATTCACAGCATTCATCAGATGACACAGCAAGAGGCACATAAGAAGGATCAAACAATTAAGATTTACTGAGAAAATGCAGTAATTCTACTTGTTTGGAATGAGTAAAGATGGCCTGCTCCTCAGCCAGCCACTAGGTTTTTGTTTTCCATTCATCGGTTTCCCCCCAAAGCCTGGGAGTGAAATACATATTTATTCGTGTTGGGTTTAGTGACATCATATTTAAGAACATACCAGGTCTCTCTGCCCCACTGACAAATTCTGGTGTGTAAAATGGGGACAGAACTGAAAGACAAACATGTCATGGTTTCTACGTTCAGCATTTAACCAGCTCCAGCTTGCTTCTGATCACTTTTAATTCTTTGTGGATTTGCCAGAGTGGAGGTGGCCAAGCAGTTCTTCTACCTGCCTGACATTGCTGTGCTGCTTGCAATTTAACACACTTCACACTTGGCAGAGCAGGGGCTAGGTCTGCCAAAAGCTTGGGTAGATTTTTCTAACAAATAAATCTACCTGGCCCAAGAATGCATTTTTTCAGAAGTGCCCTAGTCTCTCTCCAATCCTCCACATGATCAACAGACAAAAGATGGTCTTATCTTGCATGTTTCTTTGAAAAGAATGTCTGTAATTAGAAAGAAATTTAACTGATACAAAGTTAGTTCAGTGGAAAACTGCAGGAATGGTGAAATGATCAGTGTCATTTGTAAAAACAGACAAAACTAAACATTTGCTCATGTTTATCCAATGGGGCTCCAGAAAAGTAATACTGAAGAACATTTTAATAGTACATTTCACAGCCAAGATAAAAACTGTATGAAAAAAAAAAAAAATCTAAGTCCAAATCTTGGGCAACTCATCTTCTGAGTATAAATGAAAACACTCAGTACTGCTCTGAAATCAGCAGTCTCCTACTTTTTATATGATAAGCAGATCTCTGTTTATTAAATATCAAGCAGCCAATTTTCATTCCACAAGAGCTGTATGTATAATTACTTTAAGTTTTTCTGGAAGGCAGCACTACAGTGTTCTGGACAGACAGTCATTCTTTTAATCCATTGATGTCTGTACTTCATGAGCTTATGAGTGGGAGCTCCTTTAAAATTAACATGAAAGAACTATACACACATAAAGAGCATATTCACAGCCAGACAAACAATAAATAGCTCAAAGAGGTCAGATTGTGCTATTATAGCAAAGACTTGTCTAGCATGTGTGCATGTTATTTAAAAGTTCAAAAAGTCACATACATTTTTAACAAACCAAAAAACACACATTATGAGTTTATTACTGTTGAGTCTTCAGAGCAATAGCTTAGCAGACTGGAATAATAACCCAAGTTGAAGTTTATGATGTTCCATGTCTTTTTCTGCATAACAGATTTAAGCCCCGTGCAGCTCTGTAACCAGACAACAATTCCCACCCTTAACTCACTCAACCTGGGATTCCCATAAACTACAAACTTCCTCCACCGTAACTAAGAGAAACTAAAGACAAAAATTATGCAAATCACTCCCCAAAACACGTATCTGTGTCTCAGAAAAGGAAAATGAAAATAATTACTTTAATGTAGTTTAAATTCTACATAATTATTTTCTCTCACTTCAGTTAGCACGAGAGAAACAGAAACAGTCCGACTGCTTTGTGGTTAAATAGCAATGCATTTAGCAAATTTCCAGTCCCTGCAGTATATTTAAGGCTCATGAGCTCTGTTCACATTAAATCAGAAATTCTGCAGTTTTGAAAAAATTAATAACTTCTCAAAACAGAGAAGTGCAGATGTAGCTGTTTAACCACCCTAAAATGCTGTTTAAAATAAATCCAGTTCGTTAAGTAAGGAAAGGAAGTAAAAATGTCAACATCACCCCTACCACATTTCCTCCAGAGTGCTGTATGTGGGGGGCATGTCAACATGAAAACCATGCAGTATCATCAGCCCACAGAGAGAACTGTGGTTATTTGCACCTCCAAAACCCAGGACTCAGCTCAGCCGGGGAAGGCCTGGCCCTGTGCATGATGCAGGGGTGGTCCTGCTGTCCCCAGCTTCCTGGAAGCCTGACTGGAAAGGGAATTTTTTTGTTGTCAGATTGTAGGATTTGGGAAAGGCCCTGGAGGGGGATTCCACCATCAGACTACGCCAAGATGTTGAACAACCTCCCAGGGAAAACTCAGCTCGTCACTAGGTCAGGGATTTTTTTGTCCCTCTGTCTCACAGACTTCATGTGGAAGTAGAAAGTGGAAGCTAATTTTGGTTTCCCCTGGTGCACACCTTTGTGCCATCTCCAGGAGCACACTCACAGCTCTATGACTTGGGCACATATCCAGCTATAGCAGTATCTTCTCTGGATGATCACAGTCACTGAGATGGAAAAGGCCAAAAAAATCCTTGGTACCAACTCCACAACAGGGGGAACATGCTCCTGATTGAACTAAGTACCTCTAACCAACAAGGTTACAAAGACAGCTCACTAATTTTAAACTGATATAGTTACCAGCTTCCAAATCAAAGTTATTAAATCCCCAAAGAAAACAAAATAACTGCTGAATTTTATAAAACCATTCAGAGAAACACCCAGTGATGCCTCTGTAAGGCACAAAGTTACCTGCGGCAGCAAGGAACCTCTAAAAACTCTGTGTTGCATCCTGCATTTCACTAGTTGAAGTTACAGGGGTTATCATTTCCAAGGGACTTAATCTGTACCGAACCTAAATGTGCCTCCTCTGCCTACTTTATTGTTTAACTTTTAGCTGGTGACACCCCTCGGACAGAGCCAGGCATAAAACTAGTGTGTCTACTTATTCTGGCAAGTCCCTGCCACCACTAGCCTCCTGCGCAAATGCTCGAGGATGCCTCAGTCCCCTCCAGCAGCCATTTCAGCCTGATAGGCCTGCAAAGGTCTGTCTGAACAAGCCCCAGCCTCCAGCAGCTCCAGGATGTTTGCCAGACAGAGAAGCTGTCTGTCAAGTCAAACTGCCAGCCTCACTGTCATCTGGAGGCCACGACTTCACTGCTCACTTAAAACGTGGTGGATGTATGCGTTTTCTGGTTGATTGCTTTGAATGGTCCCAGCAATCAAGTATTTTCACGTGCCCCCTTATTTTCACACTATATAGAATACCTGCCTTGAGTTTTAATTCAACAACTCTCCAAACTAAAGCAAGTAACCTTCTCCTAGTTGTTATGAAATACAAAAGGTATCTAAAAGCATTTAAAGAGCTGTAAATTACATTAAAAACCCAATTTTAACATTTTTATAAAAACTTGCACTGGGCTTAAATTTGAGAAGAGAGTCAATCTGCCCCCTGATTTGTAAATTGTACATAAACATGGAGGATATCAGGGGGAAAAAAGTCTCAAATATTTCATGCGTTCATATTAACCAATAAAACAAATATGAACACTTATAGAGTTCTTTTTACTTTAAAGGGGAGGAATTTAAGATATTTTTCAAACTGACTGTGAACAAGACTACAAAAGCACAAAACCTGACAACTAGGAAGGTGATTCAGGCTACCTGAAACACCATGGGCTTCCCTGAACAGTTCTTTGCATGTAACCGATGATACTATCATCAACTGAAAATTAAGTTTAAAGCCTGCACTCATAGATAGCATTGCTGCACCTCAGCTTTGGCACCATCAGACCAAACACGCCAGCTGGCAACGTTTCGTCTGAAAGATCACGCACATCACAGACAATTTTCAAGTTAATATCAAGTTGTGTACACATGATGGAGGGAACAGTAAGACAGTTCAAAGTTCTCATTACTTGCCCAAACATGCCTGTATTTAAAGGCTGCATGAATAAATCTGACGCTGATCTATGTACTGTGGTTAGCTGTTCTAAAATGAAACCTCCATCCTGATGTGATCTAATCACTGTATTGTTTATCCAGTCATACTGGATTCACTCCAAAATTTCAGGCAGTCTGTTCAAAATTACCTAAGTTGAAGCTTGATATAATCACATCTGTTTTAGCATACAGCTGTGTCTTACCAACTTTATTAACAGAATGAAAACAAAGCCCCAGTGAAAAGTAAAGCCACAGGTAGACCTCACCTTCAAAACACTGAGCCAGATTCTTCCCTCTCATTGTGCCACCTGGCAAAAGTCACTAGCATTGCTCATTGCAATAAGGGTGGATCTTAAGGCAGGACTTCATTTAAAATGGTCTGCAAGTGATAAGCAATAGCCAATTACTATCTATCTGAGCTGCTGAACAGAAAAACTCAAAACACTGTAGCCAAAACAGCTCACCTCATTTGAGGGCTAAAGACATTCCAAGCCTCAGTTGCAAAAACGTAGTATTAGTTCCCACATCAAAACATGAAATTAAAAAAATTTAAAAAAAAAACCCACAAACCACATCACTTCTAGCATGCTCTGTGTTTTGGGATTGGCAGAACTCAATTTATCAAAGAGTATACAGGATTTCCCCTTGTTATTCCCTATTAATTATGAAAAATAACACCATGCAAATGAAAATAACAGAAAACTTTGCAGAAGAGATTTTGGTTTATTGGGCAGAGTCCTGACTTGCTTTAATTTGGCTGCCACAAACCTGAAGTTCTCCTTGTTACCTTCTGGCTTAATAGGAAAGGAAAAAGGAGAAAGGATGCTATGTGCCATGATTAGTGAGGAATCACTTCAGGGACAGTCTTCCTATGAGAAACTATTGACATTCTAGATGTTTCCATTCAAAATTGTAAAACTGGGATAACATGCAATTCTCAAACATCACATGCACACCTAGCCAGCCTTAGGAAATTCACCAAAAACCAGTGAACCTTAAGTTTTTAAAGAATATAACAGACAAAACGTTATGTGCATTTGTGTATGTGTGTGTATATACACACCCACAATGTCTGTATATACATATGTGTATATACACACCTACACAGACACACACATTCCATATATACTCTTTTAAAACTGTCCAAACCTAAAGCATCTCTGAAGCTAGTGCAAATTAACCAGGCTTAACCACTTTCTCCAAGTCTTTGCACATACAGTCTTATACTTTGCACATACAGTCACACACAGGGCTTAGGCACTGTCAGAGAAACGGTTTACAGGAGTCTGCTAAGCTAGATAGATCACTTCGCGCAAAAGCAGATTGGTAAGTGAAACTGAGGTTCTCTCTGAAATGGACAGTATGCTCCATTTTGCAGGCGTCATTCCTAATACTCGGTTACTGTGGTTTCCAACAGCCTAAACAGCAAACCTTAGTGGGCAGCTTTCCATCTAGATTGCAGAACTGCACAACTCTTACCAAGGCTCAAGTCTGAAAAGGTTGAGAGACACGACACCAGAGGTGTCCGCTCCCATGCTCACAAATAAAGACTGCTGGAGCATTTCCCCATTCCTGTGCTGCATGTGAACTGTCACATCAGCCATCTGATCCCGACATTAAACCCCAATGTACTACTACCTGGACACAAGTACATGCAAATGAACCCTGAAACAAGAATAAACCAGAAAAAAAGAGAACCAGAAATTTGTTTTTGCTCTAGCTTCCAGAATGTGTAAACCCCTATTATGCTTGTGCATATGAAGAACATGCAACATTCTCTTCACCGTTCTAAAAACACTTAGAGGAAGTTACAAATCATCTAGCAAACACCTTCAAATCTTGCAAAAGATTTCTAATCCTAATACAATTGATGACTCATGATTTGTGGCCTCAGTAAGTGAAACCGCTGACATCAAAACCATTGCAAATGGTGAGCTGGCATGATAATTATGCCCACTTACTGTCAGCTAGCCAACTGCCTCCCAAAAATAGAACCAGAGATAGGAGGTCTAATTAGAACTGTCTGAATTACCAGGGTTCCTGTATTTAAAAAAAAAAAAAAAAAAGTTACTGATGAGAACTCAGCAGAAGGTTTCCATTCCACTACACGCATTCTAGTAAAACATTCTCTCTACAGTATTCAGAGTTTTAAAACTCCAGTTTAATGACTGGCCCCATGAAGAACTTCCTACCTGGCAGGTTTGTCCTTTGTTCAGAGTGGAAGATTTACAACTAATTCTTTAGTTTTTACGAGAAGATATTTTAGGTGCACTGCAACTAAAGCACATCTCACAAAAAATCACAACCATCAGACATCGGTAAAGAGAAGATGCACGCTATAAACTGCGTTGAGAGTTTTTGAAGTATAATCCAGTGTAAGTCTCAACTGGTAATGAACAATTAATTAGTGAGCATTCGTAAAAACATTTAAAAATTAGGGCTGATCAGGTTACACAACCGTTTATTATGAAAACACGTTTACCACATCTGTGCAGTACTGGCTTACTTCCTACATTATTAGAAAGCATCCTGAGAAAGTGCAGAATTGTATGTGAAATCAGAGCCCATATCTAGATGCATCTTCGAGGTCAACGCAAGTCCAGACTAACTCTTTCAGCGAGGACCTCATCTTGCATCTATGCTTTGGAGCCTTCTGCATTAAAGATGCTGAATTTAATCTCCCTAATTTTCTTACATTCCCAGGGCTCCTGTTTCCAAAAGTCCACATCCCTTCTGCTATTGCCTTTCTGACTTGGGCAATAATTAACATGGGCTCACAATGACTGGATATCAGCTGCCATTTTCACTGCTTTTTGTAGCACCTCAGGATGCTCCAGGATGAGCCACAGGCTGGGATACATCATCAAGGAGGCCAGCTTCAACTTTGTGCTCTAGATGAGATATTGCTGTCTAAGCAGGACAAAGGCCTTTAACTCAGAGCTCTGGTCCCTATCTTTGTGGTCTCCTCCCATGTTCTACGTACATGTTCCCACACTGCTGATGCTACCATGCTCCATATCCCATATTCCCATCATGCTTATTTCTCTGAACTTCTCCCACCTTCCTGCCAATTCCCCCATCATACTTCCCATGAAGCAGAAGTAGGATACAGGGAAAGGACTTTCAGACATCACCCAGAAGCAAGGCATGGCACTGGGGATAAGAGTGAAATGAAAGCCTGGCAAGCGCCTGGGATGCAGAACGAAGTCTGGCTTCATACAGGAGAATCAATGCTTCACTCTTCCACATCGGCATGACTTCTTTCTCTGCCACTCAGACACACCAGAAGACAAACCACCTATAGAGTAGCAACCCAGAGAGCTGAAACATACAGTCCTTTTGTGCAACGGGATCCAACCCACTTTTCTGAAGTTGTTCTGTGATGTACCACAGACTCTTAAAAGTGAGACAGCAGCCAGCTTGGGTGACAGTTAAGATGTAGGAAGCACGCTTCCAGCTAGGCTTTGTGCTGCATTACTGACATTCTCCAAGAGCCTTTGGCTATTAATGGTTATGTTTTACCCCACCCCCAGGAGTCTCTCAGCACCAGCAGCACAGCCAAACTGCTTGTGCTATAGGAGTGGGGCTTCCGTTGTCACGAACGTGGGATTCTTTCCAACCATTAAATGTCTCCTACAAAGGCTACTGGAGTTGTCAGGCCCTATAGATCATAAAATATCACCACCTTTGAAAAAATTCTCATAAAGTGCTAAAACTTAGTCAAGCCACAGAAAGCAGTATTTGCACCACCCTGAAATGAACATTTTCACATACCATAATGAAGCATTTTTGGTACCAACTGTTCCCACAGAAAGGGAACACTCACTCTGATTTCCCCAAACGGAAAAAAAAGCAAGGAAAGACATTTTTAGATCATACAAAAATACAAAGAACTGATATAACCAACAAGGAAGTGTGGCTTGTATGTAACACTATTAATCTATCTTGACTGAACAATATATATTTTTTTTCATTTCACTCTTCCGTCTCTACTTTTTGTTTGCTGTTGAGGACAGATAAGTGCTACTGGCAGTATCTTGGCACAGGCATTTCACTAAACAGTAGGTATTGTAATAGCAAAAAATTTTAGTCCCTGACATTTTGCAGAATTTTACTTCAGGCCTATTTGACTGAAAGATCTTGGTTCCAGGTTCACGTTGGAAAAACAACTATTTACAGAACAACAACAAACGTTTCCTCTGTAGAAAGTGCCAAACCAGTCAAATGAGGTATTTTAAAATTCTGATTAAATCCTGTAAGCTTCTGCCAATCATATACTATGAAGGCAAATAATAACTGAGACAAAGAATACTGTTTCTGGAAGTCACAGGGTATGTACAATCAGAAGTATGGCTGGTTGAGTGAGACACATAAGGAGTTGTAGCCCAGAGACAAAAGCATTATGGTCAAGCAGAAAGACTGGTGCTGAAGACTGCTTAATAACTGGAAATAGAAAGTAGTTTTGCTACAAGCTAGCATTTAGGAGAAGCATAGAGACAGAAACATGAACCATAATTTTGACACTGAGCAACAAAGCATTAGTAGCAAAAGTTGATTAAACTTTCTAGCCATGGAATTACTATTTGTCTTCCTCTGGTGGTGGTGTAAAAGCTACCAGAGGACACAAAAAGCTTTACTGAAAGTAAGGTGAAGTGGGTTCTGCATGGAGAGAAAAAACAAGTCCTCTGACTGAAAATGCCAAGACCAGGCTGAAGGAAGAACAGCGTCATCTCTCTGTATCTTGATGGAAACCTATGTGCAGAAGATGCATCTTCTCATTACTCCGCTTCACAAGAGACAACTCGGAGTACACGGGAACCCCATCACTTGGTGCCAAGGTGATGGTGGCAGAGATGAAGATCAGCAGAACAAGTGTGATGCCATGGTGGCAAGACCTGTCAAGTGCCACACTCTGTGCTTCACAACATTGCCAGGAGCAGACAGAAGAGCAGGTGAAAATCCCAGACCATTTTGCAAACGTCAAGTCATGGTTGCTCAGCACTTGACAGCATCCAAATAACCCTGGAAAGGAGGGTGCTTTAACAACCGTAACCACCTAGCAGTAGAGTACTCCTGGAGGAAATGTAGATGGCTCAATCTCGCAGGGCTCTACTTTAGACCTGAACAGAGCGCTGCCCAAGAAAGCCAGACTGACATCTGGATGAGTTCCCAGGGTAGCTTCATGAGCCTGGGAAGTTTCAGTCAACCACAGCACTCCATAAAGGCAGGAAGATGGACATCCTGCCGGAGACATTTTAGTCTGTCTTCCCCAGGGTAAGACTGCACTAGAAATCTAGGAGGGATTGAGGACAGAGGCTGAGATTATGAAATGGATGGGGAGTTCTTCCCTCATTGATGTGAAAAATGAAAAAGCTAATCAGCAGCAGCTGACACATTAGGAGTCTTCATATGGAAAGACAGAAGGGACTTGCTCTTTCTAGTAAATATTCAGAATTACGGTGTGTAGGTTTTCTTTTTTAAGGGATTTTTCAAAATCAGTTCACAGCTGTGTCATCTTTTGTACCAGTTTTGTCTGGGCTACTAAATTAGCTTTTTTTATTTACTCTGAAGTGTCTTTTTAGGGAAGATTTAAAACTGTGCCAAGAAATAAAAGTGCTAAATCTTCTTAGACATGAAGGTATCTTAAATAACTGTGTCGCTGTGCCTTTGATCATTTAAGGGTAGAAGTTTGGCACATGCTGTTGAAAGAAGTCATACCCTCTATTAGTTCAGCAGATACAGCATAGAAAAAACAGAAATACTTTCAGGCCCACTAACCTTGCCTGCCTTTATCAAGTCTGAAATAGAAGCTGTAATTGGCAAACTAAGTACTAATTGAGAGCAATTGCTCTGACTGTAACTTGATTATGTAATCAAGTAACAGTTTGAAAAAAAAAAAACCACCAACAAACAAAAGATGATGGTTAATAGCAATTATCTTTCTCTTCTGCAAGACTAATGTATGCATCATCTTCCTCTTTGCTAACATCCTTTTACTACACGGGCATCCACTACCTTTTCTTTCAAATTGTTTGACTGAAATACTGCTGTGCCTCCACAGGCAGGATGTTACGCAGGTAACGTTCAGGTTTGGTTTTAATTTTGCTGGTGTTCTGCCTGTAACAAACACAACAAAGTTGTTCAAGGCAGCCTGGGGATTTCAGACATACTTTCCATAGTGAGAGGTGTATGAATCCTGTAAACGGCACCGAGAGCCTCAATCATGTCTGAATCTGAATGGGAGGACACAGCCTCTGGACTATAATTTAGTCACTTGTTTCCTAGGAAAAAATCAACATCTTTTTTCGTCCCCACCTTCCGCTGGATTTATTTATCTCCTTACTATTCTCAGTAGCTCTGCAAAACTCATTTCCTTCATTTTTTTGGCTTTCTTGGATAAAGAGGCAATTCCATCCTTCAATACCCAATATAGCTGAAGAATGCAACCGAGGCAAAATCTAGTCATGATAAAAGAGTCATTGGAAATTCTGATATCAACTTTGAGCAGGATGAGGTGAACAAACTCTTGGATCCAATAACCTCTTTCTTTGCTGGTGATTAATTAGTGACAGTACTATTTTAAAAGTAAATTTAGTTTTTCTATATACTTTACAAGGATTCTCTTGCCCCTGCTTTACCATGGTTCTGAGAAGGCACGCATTACTGCATATTCATGTAAATATCCAGCATGTACTGGTAAATCCTTCTGGGTTTTTTCAGATGTTCAGATTTTCCATCAATTTTCATAACCAGCATTTCTTCTGCTGACTGCTTCTCACTTCTTCCTTCTATTCCTGAGTTCAGGGATTCCACATTTTACTTCCGCTTTTTCTTTCTGTTGGGACTTTTTTTTGGTGTAAAGTTCCTGAATTTTGTGGTTTTTTCATTTACCAAAGTTCTCCCAAGATAATTACCTAAAACCAGGAATTCATAGTTACTCAGTGTTGTCTCCTACCTACTTGATCTCAAACATTCCCTGTACAATTAAGGCAACTCAATTTAAAATTAGTTTTTGAGCAAAACAAATACATATACCTAAATTGCAGCTAAACATGTACCAAACCTTGCAGTGTACTTTTTCAGTGAAGAAGATGCTATAAAGTGTGAAGAAGTGATAACAAGATAAGGAAGAGGCTCAAAATACCTTCCCACAGGCACATACATCTCAATTCTTTATTGCAGTCCAAAATACCCCTTGTCTTTTGATTCAAAGAACTTCAATCAGCTTAGCCCATCAGTATCGTGGAAAGCTTACTCTTACTAAACTCACTAATAACGTTGGGGGTGGCGGGGGGGGGGGGGGGAAAAAACTGAACAACTCTCGAAGTATAGATTTTCCTAGAGCTAAACATATAATATCATAAAGCTGCAAGCAGTGATTGTAACAGAAGGTGAACTGTCAGAAGTTTCAAAAAGAAATTAATAAAGCCTTCAAGACCCCATTAAAATCTCCCCTGGGAACAATTTGCAATCTGCTCTACTTCATGCAGACATTGGATTAAGCATCTGAGTAAAACTTAACCTAGGGTTTTATTTCAGTATGGGTTTCCTTCCCCTCACTACCCCCACTTCAAGTGATTCAGCAGGCGCACTTTCTCCACACTACCAGCAGCCCTGTTACTCTGTAAGGGAGAAGGATTTAAGTGATCACAGCATCACACAAATTTCACATAAGCCTGTGATCCTGTTGCTAGCATCAGTCAGCACTATGCTCTCTAAAACCAAAGTTTGGACTCTGCAGCTTTTAACAGATGGCAGGTGTCCACCTATTCCACTGTTAGTTGGTGCAAAAGCGAGAAGACACCCACATGGCCCTTCCTTTTCCCTCTTTCTTTTCCATCCCTTTTCACAATACCACATTTACACACTTCTCTAATCTACTGTCATTTTCAGTGCCTTTAATGCTAGGCAACATCACAATTAATTTTTAGCAGTACTGCTAAAGATTCAAATGGTATTTGCTCATGATGGCTCCAGGCATATTATAACATCTATGTTATACAGCCTTTTTCATGGATCATATCCTGTTATTACCATAACACCCTACTGGCTGTAAACCTGCATCCCTCAAATATGTTTCATTGAGTTGTCAGCTGCATTTCAAAGCAATCAGACAGTGAATCAGGCACCTCAGAAATAACAATTTATTATTACTCATCACCTTGGGAGATGATATGCTTTGGACTCATGAAAGCTGATCATTGTCTTCCACTTCCCTCTTTCATAAAGCAGCTTTATGTGAAGTAGACAAAACCTGCAGACTGGTGACAGTCAGTAGGATTGCTGCAACTGAAAGGGAGAACTGTAACAACAGATCAGAGAAAATACGTGCAGGAACGTGCATGCTAAATCATATTGCAACTCTGGCATTAAAAAAAGACAAAAAAAAAAAGAGAGAAGCAAGTACAGGGGAGAACTTCAAAGTCAAAACTGGAACTAGAAACAAAGTGTACCAACTTTTCTGTAGCTGTCTATTGCTCTGGAGTGTGACTCAGCAGAACAAAGGCTTTTGTCTTCATTTAGAAATAGAGTCCATATTGCACAGGAAGTGGCAAAAATACGCTGTCTGGAATGTGACCGTAGTTCCATTTGTTTTCATGGGGACGTACCACAGAAAGTCCCCAGCTTTATAGAGACAGTAAATCATGACCCTGTTCCACATGAGCTGATGAGACCAGGATAAGATTCTACTTTTCCTGTAAGCATGGAGAAGCAGTCAATGGAAAAACAGAAATTTGTAGAAAAAAAGATGAGTAAGATGGTCATAGCTGAGAGCATCCAATTTTTTTACTTGCATTTAATGAATCTGCAAATACCTGTATTTATAAATTAAAATAGAAAGTACACTGAGAAGGACAGGCGTACATGACAAAGTCTGTGCTATCACTACCATTCAACACTGTGTAACAGTCACCATAAAAAAAAACCACTAGCAGGTTTAAGAGCAACATCTATATTTGAAATATTTGTACTTTGCTTTTTATATCATATCTGTCACAGACATAAATGTTAAAGAAGGCTGAAAGGGGAACATGAACATCAAATAGTTTTTAAATCACCAATTAAAAAAAAACAACACTTGTTTTAACAGTATCAAGAGATGCTATTAATCACTTGGATGTGATCAGACCAAGAGGCTGTAGTTTATTAGCATTTTTTAAGTTAAACATCATGTAGTAGAAAAAACAAGCAAGCAATATGTTCATTTAAGGACAGATTTTTCTGTTCATGCATACACCACAATATCTGTGTTTGGACTAGTTTCTGTCACTCTCCCTTCTTCTCTAAGCATTCCCATATCACCAATCATCAGTGAATTTTCTGATGGAAATACAGCATTATTCTACATACAGAAATTACCTGCTATCGTGCAAAGCAGCATACTTTCAGTTAAGAAGTGTATGTTTTTTCTACTATATAAAAGTTAATTTTCTTTATCTTAGTGAAATAATGTTTATCCTCAGTTTGATAAAATAAAGCTGCACCTACTTCCATGCACTGTTTTTTTTGTTTTTCTTAAAAACGTTGAGTGCACGTATCAGAAGTTTTTGCTTGCTTGCAGAGTTAATGAGTGGGAGTGTAGTACACAAGTAAGCCCTGTCTATGAATGTCACAGTTGTGAAACACGTTATAAATAAAACCATATGCTCTTAGAAGAAATTTTCATCTCTCCCCTTTTGCTGCATGCTGAAGGAAGTGCTGGGATAGACCTCAATGCAGGAGTGAGAGCCTGCAAACATACGTACATTAAGGTTTGCAGAGAAACTGGTAAATAACAGAATAATTTCTCTAGTTGTTCTGTAGGGTGAATGTATAAGACACTTCATTTTAACAAGAATTGTATGATTTGGTTTCCTCTCTTATTTTCTCCACTTGAAACAGTTGTCAATTGGTGTTAACTGGTACCTGTGATAGATGTCTGATGTTTTAGTGTCTGTCTAATACTTCAATGATTTTCAGAGCACATACCTCATGATGATGGGGGGAAAAAAGCATCAATCCACTGTGCTAGTAAAAATAACTGAATTAATAACAGATGTAATCTAGAGTTGGTTAGGAAGTTCTGTAGTTTGACCTATCAGTTAAAAACTTATAAATGACGCACTGTGTAGCACTCCTCAGAAAATCTATGAAACCAAGCAAGCCATTTTTTTAATTCATGGTAACATTTTGTAAAATATGCCTCTGACATGCCATGGTAGTAGTTTCTTTTACTGAAACCATGTTCTTCTTTTTCCTTCCTTATTTTCTTTTAAAATACGTGCTTTGGTGACAAAGGAAGACTAACACAGAACGTGGTGAACAAAGATAAACTACTAATTTCTCTCTCGTATCATGACTTCTTTTAGTGATCTAAAACATACCAAAGGGGTAGTGTGATAACTCCTCTCAGTGTAATATGAATCCATTTAATTTCCAGTTCTGAGTTATGCAATGATCTCTCCTGTGAGCAGTTTTCTTTCCTTGGCTAGTATTAGGTAATGTGCAGACATATAAAGCTGACTACATATTACCATCATGATATTTTTCTCCTACCCTTTTGTATCTCACCTGCTATTAAGGTTGCCCTTAAGAAGGGCAACAATGAAAGCAACACTTCCTAAATGCTGCAGTTCTGTAGCAATGGAAAAGTTAATATTGGGAAAGCAAATCAGCAAGCCTAAAAAGTCAGGTTATTCAAATGTGTGAGAAAGACAGCAGAAAACACCTCAGAGAGTCTGACAACAAACAGTCACAGCATTATATAGGGGAAAGTGCTTCTGTAGATTAATACAAACGTATTTAGCAAACACTGTATATTTTACTAAACGTTATGCTACATCTCCATGTTCTTTACCATCTATAACTAAGCTTGTTTGCAGAGCTAGAGAGCGGAAAAGCACCAGACAGGCCTTCTTGTCTCAAAATCAAGTCCAACTCGAACCTTCCTATCCTACCCTCAGTGTTTATCTGTGTGGTAAGCATTAACCTCCATTTGCACAGGTTGAGATACTGATAAAGAGAAGTTAGGCTTTCCTCAGAGCTGAAAACGGCACTGGCATACAAACCACATTCACACTACGGAGTTCGCAGGTCCATGTTCCGACAACACTTGTTGTTAAGACTACTGTTCCATTAATAATAGGGGTTTTGCTTGGTTTTTGAGCAACTTCCTTGCCTGGTATTCAGATATACTTAAAATATAATCACTAACAGAAAAGAGCACGAAATGGCTAAAAAAAAATTTGAGCTGCGTACATTTGTAACGCTTCACCCACAATCAGTACATTGTTTCATGTGGCTTCAACTGTATCACATGTTCTGGATGTCTTATCTGTTTTATTTCTTTTGTTTTATCACAAATTCTTTCATTTTGCATCCTGTCTCTCATCTCAGACTTTCTAAAGGATTTAGACATGCAACCAAGCATGCATAGCATGTGTTCTGAAAGCACAGATAAATTAAGAAAGCTGTACCTGATTGCAAATGGCCTCTCTCTGCCATAATTCATCCAACTTTCATAAATTAGAGTGTGCATATCATGCACACAATTTTAGACATACAATCAAGTACACACTTTAAAAACCTGGTTCCCCAGTCTCTTTTTTCACTTGTAAGAAGGCAAGCCACTGCTATAAAATATTAATGCTCAAACTGTAACACAGTGGAAAAAAAAGAAAATTTGGTTCCTTGAAAGTTATTGACAGATCAGTTGCAACGTACCAGAGGATGAAAAAAATTACCAGATGGAATAGAAAGAAAAAAAAAAAAAAAATAATTCCTTGCCATTAGTACATCATACCAAATGCTGTATTCAAAAGCCAAACTCTCCCCTCCTCCTGCCACAACAAACCGTTTCTTGGAAAATTTATGCCTTTTTCAACTACCGATGGTGACTGTTGACTCTAACAGGTAAATCTGACAAAGAAAAAAAAAAAAAGCAGAAATACTGATCTCATAAAATGCTGCCCAGACTTATCTGCTTTGCAAATCCCGTTAAAAAAGAAAATGCAGGTACTCACTGAAAATTGAACCTTAAACCCCACAAACTGTTATAATACCTAATATCTTGACATTTGACTTAACAGCAAAATACAAGTAGTGCCAGGGTGACAAAAAAAAAAAAAGTAGAGAGAGAACATTTGTGGCTAAAGGCAACGTGACAGAAAAGAACAAACACTAATTTAAAAGAAACCAAGTAAGCAGGTACCTCATTGCCTATAAACACACAGATATCAGCAGCACAGTTTCACTGCCAGGAGATTTATGAGGGCTTAAAAAACACGAAGCCAAAACCCTTAAAACTGGTATTGATATAAACCCCAGTTCAGGCCAGCAAGCCACCCGAAAATCCTACTTAGGTAGGTGCTCAAAAACATTGTGGTAGCCTGGGGTTTTGGAACCAATGAGACCTGAAAGCTAACCATTTTGCCTAAGGAACCTCAGACTGAAGCTGTTCACAAGGAACTGTCAAACTTCTTCACCATGGGACTACTATGGCATTTTACCACCTCCTAAGGGTTTAAAAAAAGAACTGATGTGTTACATTTATTTTCCAAATATCTGATGGTGTTTCTACTTCTTCCACAGTATCTGAAGCGGAAAGCATGGCATTGTGACCGTTATCATCACAGAGGAGAGAGCTAGAAAAACCACACATACTTCTAAAGAACAAAAGGGCAAAAACTTTGAGGAGTTGAAGTTGAAAAAGTGCTACCTCTTTTGCTTGCCAAAATTATAACCTTTCACAGTATTTTAAGCAGTACGCAAATTAAGACTAGAATGCCTTCCTGGAAGCATCTTGACAGCATCGCAGATACTAATTTATTAGTCTACCTTCTTCCAACCTTACAGATGCTAGCCTTGCCAGGGTCCTGCAGCACAAGCATTCTGCAAACAGACTTACACTGACATCTAAAGGTATCTATTATGTGATGCCTTATGAAAATGTTTGGGAAGTGCTAGCACCCTATAAAGTGCTAACAATATAGAGATGAAGAAATGTCAATCTTTATACCCAGGAGACAAATTCTCACTCCCTCTCAATCATGAGAAAAACTTTTAAAAGTTTAAGATTCCACACCACACCACAAAGAGGTGATAACCTCCTGTAAAGGCAAAAACAAAATATTAAAAGTTACCAGAAATTTGTATTTCTGAAGTTTAAGCAAGGATTTACTTGGTAAATTACATGAGCTGAAATGCAAGTAGGGGAAAGGACACTGAAGCCCTAGGAATTTCAGTTCAGTCTGTATTTAATTCTTCCAGTGATTCTTTGCAGATAAATTAAAAATATTCAAAACCCAAATTTGAGGCAACTTTCCTTGTTTCAGTAAGAATTACATGGCATTTTCTTCAGAGTGGAAAATTAAGCTCTCGCTTAGATAATTCTATCTTATGGAAATGACCAACTTTTTCAATCAAGTTGGGCATAAACTCTAAAAGTAGTTCAGCTATTTGAAAACAAGTGATCATTTCAAAGTTAATTTTTTTGCCTGCTGCTAAGTTGTCTTTGAGCATAATATACATTATAAAATGCGAATGTTGGTTTTGAGCTTACTTTTGCAACAAGAATGCCTTAATTCAGAATAGATGAAAGGGGTTTTGATCAATGTTCCAAAATACACTTCCTATTGTGCCGGTGAGAAAAGGATATGCGAACAGCCAGCAAATCTATTTCTTTTATGCTTTACAAAGTCATATACCGCTTTCTTGTTCTGCAGTAACTTAACAGTCTGCAAGACACTTAAACCACTTGCTGTTTGCACATAGTTCATTTAACAAAATTTACTTTCTTAAATTTCCTACCCTGTTCTCCCTGAAGTATAAATCCAGTGAGAAGAGATCAATAAATCTTTCTTTATGTAGAGGTATACACTTATCCTCTCATACCTGTCTTTACAGAGGAGCACCAATCAGCCACATTTCAGTCCAGTTGTATTTTAAAGCATTACTTTCGGGAATAGACTTGGAGGCTACTGGTGCAAGAGGACTGACTCTGGAAAGCCTTATTTGCATGTCCCTTGTTCTTTTTAATAAATCAACTGAAAGGATAGCTTTAATCCCTTTAAATAAGGCAATACATTCTTTACATTTTTAATAATTTGTAGCAACTGAGTCCATTGCTATAACATAGGATGCTTCATCAACTAAGTCAATAAAGTTGACCAATCACACCTTCATTTCTCATCTTGCCTATTCCATTTCCTAAATTAAATGAGCTTTGGGACTGTGAGACTGCCTGCTTACCCTGTTGGACAGCAGTGGAATGGGAAAACTACTATGCACACAGTGCTTCCTGAAACATAACCAACATTCAAGCCCACCCTGATGACCCTAACAGCAAATCCTGATCAGCAAGATCCAAACACTTAACAATCACCCACCTGACAACTGCTAATAAGCTACTAACTAGTGTTTTAAATCTTCTTTCCATCAAGTTTTACATACATGAGGACTTCTCACCTGGAGTGAGATAACTCATTTCAAAGATTAAAATTTCAGTACTCAGTCAATAAAATAAGGTGCAAAAGCAAAGCCCAAAACCTTTGGGGTAAACAGGAGATGTCTGAAGTTTACTACACTCAACTGCTAAACTTTTATTAGGTAGTCCAGCCATTACAAATCATATGAATTTAAAAAATTTTAAAAAAGTGAATCAGTACTTAAAGTTGTTCTGCAAACCACATGCGAAAGTTCTCAACCCCTCAAAACATCACTAGATGAAGAACTGATGTCAGATACTAAAACAGCTGCTAAAGAAAACAGAAATTCAGATAAATGAACTCAAGACCCAAAGATCTTTGGGAAGTCTCACATGTGACTTTTATGATAAAGCTCAGACAATATTTATGATTTTCAAACAAACTATTAAGGTACATGACAAACAGAAGACCTTACCTCCAGGCACGCTATTTGACACAGCATGCTCATTCACACAGACTCCAACCTCCGCTCCCGGTCATCGGATCTAGGCACAAGTCAGGTGAGCACCCACAGTGATCTGCTAGCTCTCGGGGAAACTCGTGTGGGTCAGAACAGCAGAGCGGGTCTTATCATTACAAGTCTTGGAACAGAGTTCATTCTGTCAAACGTACCACCAACATTAATCTACTCTTAAAGACAACTCATGTTACGAAATGCTGGAAACAAGAGTAAACGTGAAGAAAGCAGTGTTATCAGTAACTTCTGAAACACTGGGTTAAAGCCAAATTCTGTCTTGAAATGAGGTAAGAACTACACTAGTTACTGAACAAAGTTTCAGGGTTTTTTTCTTTTAAAGAATAGAGTCACATGAGACCCCATAGTGCTTTGACTATCTCTAGGAAGGTGGATTTAGCAGGGAATTCAAATCCTAAGGAAGAGCAAGGCAAGCAACAGTAAATGCAGGCTTCTAAGGCAACACAGGTAAATCCAAAACACCATACAGCTAAAATACTAACAGGATACGATAATATTCTGGATGGAAATTATGGAAGAAAAAGGCCACTGTTCTCAGCTTCTCTAACAACATAAGCCACTGCCAGCGCCATCTGGTCTTTTCTGCTACTACACCCCCCAATCTAATTTCAGTTGGGTTCACACGGCTGCCTGCTGGCCATGCAGGGAAGAGGATTAAGGAACTGACCCAGGTTTTAATCCGGTAAGGAACAGAGAACAGGCAGAAAGAGAGGGGACGGAGGAAACATGCCTGTATCCCAAGCTTCACAGTCAGCTTCCACTGACCCGACTGCAAATTTCTAAATAGAGAGGGGGTTCACATCTCTCTCAGGTTTGCTCAGCTCTAGAGCCCACACAGCCACAGACTAAACCAGACCAACCTGCTGACGCAAACACAAACCTTTTTAGTTTTGGGATTTTTCCCCTAGTGTTAGTTTTCAGCCACATCAGTGAGCTGACCCATCTGACACCTTTAAGGCTGACAATGTGCATTGCAACGCTTCTGCAAAAGAAGAGTCTCTAGCATCTACCTCATCTCACCTGATAGCAGGAAAAGGAACAGAACTTAATTTCTACAAAAAGTGTCTGAGGGTAAGTTATTCCTGAGGGTTTTTTAATACAAGAGCATACCATACATTCTTGGAAATTATGATGCCAAGCGTGAAAAGCTAACTGCAAGCTCAATGCAAATTTTATGTTTGACCCAATGGAGCCAAAATTTCATTAAGTTTAAAGTTAATATTATTTTTTTTCCTGCTCTAATCCAGATGTGGACTGCAAAAATAACTTAAAAGCTTGCAGATGCATCCATGGGAGGTAAAGATAATCTTTATAAACAGTCTCAATTACAGTGGTGTGAGTGGCCAGCACCTATTAAAAAACCCCTAGAAATCCACAAAAACCCATCCAGTCTAGAGGCACTGCCTAAGCTATGAGAATATATTAAAATACATATAGCATTAAAAAGTTGTGTTCCAGTGAAGACTTCTGTCTGCCTATTTGATTGCAGCACTAATTAAAAAAAAAAAATCCCAAAGTAAGCAATTAAATGTTAAGACTGCTTGCAAACCTGCACCAGACTTTTCAAAGGTTTTCAACTCTATTAAAGCAACAGTTTGAGTTGTAGATTTCACATCAAAATGAAGGCTATAAAGTCATGAAAGTCAGCCTATGGTCACCTTCACACATTTCTCTCCTAAACATGCTGAGCAGGTGTGGTAACAGGAAAGGACAGAGAGCTTTTCTAAACGTGTTTCCCCACCCACCACCCCCCAAAAAACCAACCAACCAAGAGCAAAACTTCAAACAAAAAAGGATTTTACTCAAAGGGAGAAGTGAGATGTACATTATCATTGTTGCCCAAAATCAACCACCAAAACCATTTTAGATTCAGGATCTAAAAATTCAAGTCTGATATAAATGCCTTAACTAGACTTACTGAAGAATAAGTTCGTAGTAGCACATCCAAGCTTCTTACAACACAGAAACCATCAGCTCATTAAACGCATGTCCCATGAGACACAAATAAAGAAGTTTCAGAGTTGCTCAGTTTGGTCACATTTTTTGGCAGGGAACATTTTTTTTCCTTTAAGCACATGGCAAAGAGCAGCTTTGGAAAGGTTTCTCTATCTAAACACAATCCCTGGACAGTACCAAAGACTGTCTGCTCTTAGGAAAAACTGAGAGGTATCTGTGTTTATTGTTGAGATAAACAAATTTTAGAGCATTTATTTGTTCTGTTCCAAGTATGTCCTGTGTTCAAATACCATCACCTTTATTACTTAGAAAAAAAACTAATGTGTGCATACACACATGGGCTCATGTTTAGCTGATTCCTGGGGTCCCATTCTCTATTTTGAGAAACACTACTGGAATGACATAAAGAGGCTAAACAAGCATTAAATAAAGTTCTGTGATCAAGTCCCCTGGTATTGAAGCACTCTGCCAACCAGCATAGGCAGTAGGGACAGGAAGAGAAGCATGTCCAGGTTACAGTAATTACAGATAGCCAGATCAGGCTGAATTAAATGCGTCAACAAACAAAAGCAGCACTGCCTTACATGTCAGAAGTACCTTTTTTTAAAATCAGTTTAGCTAAATCAGCACAATCTCCTGCCAGTTTAATGTGCAGGTGCTCTGAATCTCTCCTGGGACTACACAGGAAACCTAAGCTTAGAATTCAAACCACAGATTTCATGAGCATTTCTTTGCTCACACGGTTCACTCACTTGCACAGCCCCTGTGCTCCTCTCCTACCCTTGCTGAAAGTGCATGATGTGCCAGTAAGTCTGTGGGCCACATGGTGAACTGAAGATCACACCACTGATTCTGCTAAAAATAACTCCCCCGCCTTTTTAGGGGGGAAGGGGTGGGGGAGACTGTGTTATTGTGGTCCCACAGACAGTTGTGCTGATACAGCTGACTTGCTGGAGGTAGGGTAGAACAAGTAGTAGGGACTGCTGGAAGAAATGTTTCTGCAACATTACCAGGCACTAAAAAGAGATGCTGCGATGGAATTAGACCCCCCTCTACCAGGTTTCTGTTTAGGAGCCGTCATCCTGGTCTGGCCAAAGGATCTAATGCAGGTTGCCCCGGAGTGGGAAGCAGCTGCCCCACTCCCTCCAAGTTTGGAGACAAAAGGCAGCATACTTCCCTCTTCCAGCATTGTATCTTGCTTTTTTCCTTCTGTTTTACTCTGAGATCTGTCAAATCAAAGTTTCACCTTTCTACCAAAGGCAGACAATGTTGACTGACAACAATAAAATGCAAAGTAGCCCTTTATCTAATATATATTCTATTTCATTCTCCTTTTCAAACCTCTCATGCTCACACATATCGGGTTTAATCCTCACTTCTCAGACGAAAAGGGTCACTGGAATCAGTGTGGTAGCCTATTTGCCTTTGATAGGCTTTCAACGTGTTCAACTAATAACTGCAGAACAAGTCCATTATAAGCACTCTAGATCTAAAGAAACACCTAAAAATAGGCTGTCAAACACGCACTTATGAATATACATAGCCTACTCTGATTCCCCCCCCCCGCGATGTTCAATTCCAGCTCCAGTAGTCTTTTTTTAAAAAGTACTCGCTAAGAAAGGAGAGTATACCTGAGCTACAGACGGCAGAGAACACGTAACAACTTCGCCTGCTTTAAAGGCTGACGTAGTGGTTTCAGTGGCAGCTGAACAGACAAGCATGCGCTGCTGCTGCTCCTCCTTACACCCTCCTCTGCTCCCAGATCTGTAGTCCCACCCTCTCCTTTCTGCCTGCTTTCTCATGCTTGTCAGACCATTCCACGGGCTAATGAAACTCCTTGACCGAGCAAAACCAACCCCACACTTACATACATCTCTCTCTCTC
>NW_008825613.1:1926833-1936654 GCF_000699105.1 Pygoscelis adeliae
GGATTGGTGAGTCAGATCAATTCGCAGGAGGGTACAAAACACTGCAGTAGAAGGTAAGAGGTGGAGCTGACACCAGCAGTGGGAGGTAGGGACAGGATGCCCTGTTTTCACAGGTGAAATCCACAGCCAGAAAGAAAACGGAGAACAGCTCATCGTAACTGTTAGGTTGCAGCTAAGGAGAGCTGTATTCTGTCCGGCTGCATCGTGCAAACAGCTCTCCTACAGGCAAGGACAGAGGGTTTCACTACAGAGTCAGACACCCCGCGTTTCAGCTGCGGCACCGACAGTCCAGACAATAGCCTCTCGCACTTCTATCAGACTGTATTGCCCAATTTTACCAACACAGATCCTTCCACTATCACAACCTCAGTCAATATTAGGATGCTTCCATGTCAAATGAGTGATAGGTTTTTAAAGGACCACATTAATATCAACAGCTAATCTCATGCAAAACTAACAACTGCTTGTATTTCCAGAAAGCACAAATATTTGCACGGTGTGACCTCAGCTCCTAAGGTCTGATAAGTAACTAACAAATCAGTGTACATGTTTACACTAGACATTTTAGATCTGTTAGGTAATGAGAACAAACTCAAAGCCTGGATAAGCCCTGCTAAGATTGCTTGGAACTGGCACTACAAAATTCAGAATTTATCATCACGCTATCCAAAAATAAACACATTCACTCAGCAAGAACTTGGGACTCATGGAAAAATTATCAGAGTTGGGCCTTCCTAATTCACATTATAAAGCCTCCCTATGTAAATACAGTCCTATTTTACTTGTATCTTCTCATCAGCTTGTATTATTTAAAACATGTGGGACATTCACACAGATGGAAAAAAAATAGGTCAGGCTTGAAACAAAAGCCAAGCCATTCCATTTTATTAGCAGATTAAACATGCGGAACTGTAATTTTAAATTCCAAGTACAGCAACTTAATGAAAACATTCTGAACACACAGATAAAAACTACTGCAAATTGTTGCAATCTTTAATTGCCATGTTGCCAAATGTCTTACTAAAAACAGAACCAATAAAAAGTTTGTCAATCTGATTTGAAAATGCACAGAAAAGGACTATATTGCTTAGCAATCATATGGAATCTGGTATATAAATCTAGGCTTTTTCTAACATCAGCAGCCAATACAACAGTCCAGCATGTCTGAAATACTTAGATGATGAACATTTGCAAGATCTAGTCCTTTCATTTGCAAAGATCCTGCTTTTTAAGCAAATGTATTCCTTTTCTGACACTGAATTTACATTACAAAACTCAGAAACATTTATGCATTTTCCTTTTACCTTCTGCATAACTACAATATTTACTACCAAAATACGTAAAGCCCAAATAGAAATAAGTGCACTATATTTAATGTAGTTATTCAAGCTGAATATCCTAAACATCATTTGATTGCTGCCACCTATTGTTGTTCCAAACATGTTGCAAGGAGCTAACCCTTTTCCCCTTCTGCCTCAACCCAATACGAGTACACAGCTACTTTAAAAGCTTAGAAAGTTACTAACCCTTCACATACCGCATGTTATGTAAAGAAAGGAAAGCAGGGGAAAAATGAAGACATTGCAAAAAGATTTTTTTCTTTTGATTAATTTGGTTTAGTAAGTCTACTGTAACTTCAAGTAAACACAGGGGGGACACAATTTCTGAATGGAAACCAACCAAATCTAATCAGTGAAGAGTAATTTCATCAGATACCAGTATCAAAGAGCCCTAAGAATGCCTGTTTCACAGACTACCAATTCAACAACTTCATTAGTCGAAGAGATTTCAAAGCTTATGACTTCCAGCAGCATTATTACTACTTCTGTCTCTGCTATTGCTAAATATGCAACTGATAAGTCTATTTGGGCATGATAGCTGTAGAAGGAATGAATAAAGGTTGAAAATGAAGATTAATAAATCTAAAAAGATTGGCCATAGGCAAGCCACTTCCTTCCCTGCCCCCTTTCAGTTATGAATTGATAAATGCTGGCAAAATTCAAAGAATACAAACAAACCAAACAAAAGAATACAAGTAAACAGAACAAAATACTTTATATACGTAAATACAGACATATACATATATATGTGTGTGTATATATACATATATATTTTATATCTATAAATTAAAACCTGTGTGTATTACACTAACTTCTCCATTAATCTAAGTTTTGACTTTATACTCATAAGAGAAGAAATTCTGGAACAGTCGTTTCTCACACAGTCCATTTAAAATTATAATTCTAGGTTGCCAAAGGCCACTTAATTCTGTCTCCTCCTAAAGGTATACAGCTTCACAATGACATAATGTTCAGGCTCATCTAAAAGGCTAAAGAACAGGAAAAAGACACAAACTAATAAATCAGCCTAACAAAAGCTTTAGTCTGCAGAGCTTTAAGTATTAAAATGGAAACTTTGCCACTGAACATAAAATTTGGGAGGGTCATTATTTCAAAATCTTAATTCTCTGAATATCATGTAAATTAAAAGTTATTTTCAAAAAACTTGGGAGGTGAAAGAAGTCCTCCCTCAAGTAGGCTGTGATTTCCCCCGTGAGTAGTCTTCATTCCTAAAGCCAGAACACAAACTCAAGGACTAGTAAGTCATCTCACTGAAGGCAAAATTTTGGTCTGTTTCAAATTGGTAAGCCTCATCTCATTTGCTTTCTCCAACAGGATACGAAAGGTGTCTAAAGAAAGATGTCCTAAAGACATTGAAATAAAGATACAAGTTAACATTTGCAAATTGAAGAGCAGATCAGCCGCTGGACCCAAAGGCACCTACATTAAGGTAACTCGATTGCCAGGTGCTGGCCGTTCACGTAGTCCAGTGTAGGCACACATACTACTTCTGCAATGAAGAGGAACTCACAACACACACGTGCAGGACGCTTTTGTTGAAGCACCCAACTACAAATATAGGAGCCTAAATTTCAGGAGACATCTCTGAAAACACGGGCATAGATGTCCAAACTGTTTTGTTATTAAAGAAACATGCTCCATGTTTACAGTAATCATTTATGGGACCACTGCTTAAAAATACAATATTTAGACAGTTAAATATTCTCAAGCAAGGGGAAAGTACCGACATGACAGAGTCAATCTCAAGGCTCAAACAGGAAAATGGTGAATTCCTGCAAGGGGTGAATTACCACTTCTGGCTAGTCATTTGAACTCTCCAACTCAGGTTCTTTTATGCACAAATATCAAAGGCTAATTCCAATGCTTACTAATGGATCAAAGCATCACCTACTCCACACAGCTGTTCCTTTGCATCTTCACTTACTTTACAGCCTTTATCAGTACGTTAATGTTAACAATCCCTCATCAAAATCCACTTAAAACTTCATTTGGCTTTGAACTGATAGATCCAGTTATACCTAAGTGGCTAAAATGGAACCTGGCGCAGGTCCACAATTAGCAGTTCAATCTCCAGTGTGCAGCAAAACTGATGTGAAAAGGCATCTCAGAGAGCAACCTCAGATAGGAAAAGTGGAAGAAAATGATGGAGGATATGGAAGATCTTTAAACTAGCTGCCTCTATTTAAGAAGCTGTCAAAGTAGGGATGATACACTGAAGCAAAGGAGGGCGTGCAGTAAAGGCTAGTTACAGTCAAAAAGGGGGCTGTTGGGGAGATTGCCAAAGCTCGCTCCATTGACACTGCTCATCACAAATCACAACAGTGACTGAGATCAATATTACCACAAGGTGCCAAGCCACGTCCTTCATTTAGCTTCAGTGTCTGTCTTTGATATAATGAAGGCCTTCAAGATCAGCAATTAAGGTAGCTGTACTCCTAAATCCTGCCCCTCTTCACTTTGTGCCCCTTGCCTGCAGTCTCAGATTAGTTACATGCGACCTTTGAGCTGGCCACACAGGCTGCTGTTGCTAGAAGGAAAAAGCCCTCCCCTTCCTCCAACTCTGCACATCCCTCATTTCAGCTGCAGCGTGAGCACAGCAGCAAAATGATTCCTCCCACCCTGAGTGACAGCAAGGGGGAAGTTTGCAACAAGGAGCAGGAACCTCCCTTTCCAGGAGCAACTGGAATTGCTAGTTTGTAGAGCGGGAATGCACAAATATGTCCTCCATTAGAATCACCAAATTTTGCCTCTGGATTTGGAAGACCAGAGCATACAGATGACTGAACTGCTTCACGGGTAAGAAAGCAGCCTCAGCATATGTGCAGGCTAATGCTAGCGACTAGGCAGTCACTCAACAAGTCAGATCAGCTTGCATAGCCAAGTGAAAACTAACATATTCATTTGCACCATCAGAGTCACTGTTGCGTCAAAACAGGGAGCAGATCTGACTCCCAGAGTGGTACCCACTCACTAGTGCTGACAGAGGAGGCAAAAGCAGTACAGTGTCAGCATGGAGGGGAGAGGACGACTATTCCTTTCAGCAGCTGTCCACAGTTAACTACCTTAAGCTTTACATGCAATTGCATCTTAAATCCTAGGAGAGGTGGATCCAGGAAACCCCCGTTCTCTGCCAGCAAAACTCAGCTCTTTGACATGCAATCAATATAAGGTTGAGATTTAGAGATACAGTGATGCACCCTGACCCTCTTAAGTCAAAAAGGATCTGAAATCTACACCCTGTTCAGGCTCTGAAACACCTTCCTTACATTCTCCTCACCTATTTTCCCCTCACTTCTTAGCCATAGTAAAGAAGCCAATAGCTCCAATGCTAAGGAACTCCAGGGTATGGAGGGTCAGCCTTGTTGCCTGAGATGAAGAATTAACAATTGGACGGAAATCTGGAAGCCGGTCTCACACAGGGTACAGGCAGAGAGAGGAAGAGAAATGGGGAGAAGGGGAGGAGAAGACAGAATTTGCCGAGTTCCCTCAGATAAAAGATAATCCTGCAGTTAGACAGAAGATTAAGAAAAGGATGTTGTGGAAAGCATCTGACAGTTCCAGCACTCCAAGAGCAAGTGAAATGAACTGCTCACCTTAACTACATCTTCTGAAGGGGACGTGCCCACTTTTTGGACATGAAAGGATTTAATTACCCCAAGAAAAACAGTTTGCAAAAACATCAACTCTGATCGAGGAAGGCCTTGAGATGCAGACTAGAGGAACCTCAGGAAGACTCTGAGAAAACAGTACTACACACTACCTCTACTTTTCTTCTGTTCCCAGGACATTCACTATCGACCACCATTAGAAAGGACAGGCTGGGCCACACCCACAGTCATTTACCCCAGTAATGACACCACTGAGCAATCAAACAGCCACCTCATTACACCTGTCCCCACGTGCTTGTACAGTTTGGGCTGTTGAGGTTTCCCATCTGCTATGAGCTGAGCTAACCGAACTGAAGTAGCTTGAGAGTCAGCCATGACTGCAAACACCTTCGAGCAATATCCCATGTTACGTTGTTGTAATAAGCCTAACAAAAAAAAAAACAAACCAAAAACAAAAACCAAGATGATGTCTCTCCTTGCAGACAGGGGAACGGCCCAACCCATCGTAGTTGTTATACACCACTGTCCTCTTATTTTCTAATGCTTGCAAAGCCATGCTTCAGTTAGTGACCAGTCAATGTTTTTAACATTAGTTTATTTTATCTTTATATAGAGGAACAGTACACATGGCTATTAAAACTAAAATATGTAATTCTGAAAAGGATGTCTATACATTTACCCTGCTCACACGATTCAGAGTATGAAGTGAAAGAGCACACTCACTAACCAAGAAAATTCAGTGGGGATACCATTACTTTCCATGGTAAAGGGACAGGGGAAATGAGAAAGCTTATAAAACAACAAATAGCAGAAAGTCATGTTCTTGCAGGATCTTTAAGTCTTTAGGCACAAAGCTTAAAATAAGAGGTTGTAATGAAAATACTTTTCTTCTTTACCGTGATCAGACATCAATTTTCCATTTGCTACCGTTAAGACACATTTCTGCAGTTTCAACATCCTGCTGCCATCCATCCTTCTCTTGCCCCCTGCCCCATCCTCTTCTTTTCCCTCATACAGGTCCTGGTTATTATAATGTAACTTCAGATAGACCCTGGCAGCTCACTCTAACCACCTCCATCTATTGCTCTGATATCTTTTAACAGACAGCTTCCAAATCACACTCACGTATTTAAACACGTTAAAATCCAAGATACAGCAGAGCACAAGGAGCCAAACGTTAAAGTCAGCTCTTCATCTTTCAAGCACTAGCGGTTTTTCTACAAACCAGAGAGCAGAAAACTGACAAATTTTAAAGTGTCTACTTCAGGAGCTGGCAGCAGAGAGGCAACAAGCCCTGTCTGACCAGAACTGACTCGAGCCACATGGATGCCCCTACACTGCTGCCAGCATGCTGAGTTCAAAGAGAGGTTATTAGCCAGACGCAGCATGTCTTTGGTACAACACTACAGCTGAGGTGATAAATCCACAGCCCAGCACACTTCAAATGGCTCTGCCAGGGTCAGCAGAGGCCTGGCTGGGCTTCCTGGCTTCTGCTCAGCATCAGCCCTCAGAGCCATCTCCTGTAGAGCTGCACCAAGATCTCTGCCCTGTAAATCCTCACAGTGGCTGTTCTGCAAAGATCAAGTCTCATGGCAAACACACCAAATCTGCTCACAGGCTCGGCAGCACCTCAGCTAACCAGCCCTCCCAGAAACAACGCTGCTGGGAGCCCACTGGGGACGGACACTGACTGTGCACAGAGCTAGCACTGGCGAGCAGGACTTATCGGCCTGACTTCAAAGAAAAGCTGGCCCTGGAAGTCTCACACCTGAGACAATGCCCCTAAACTAGTAAACTTGCCCAGACCTGAACTTACACTTCTTTCTCAGCACTGAGCTGCTCTTTCTAAGCCTCCATGGCACTGTTAACACATTCACCCCAATAAATGACCAAAGGATAATTAAGATTTACTCACGTTTGGGGAATACAACCCCCAGGGGGCAGCCAGAAACAGCAAACAAGCTGGAGGGTCTGAGAGGCTTTCATCTTATAAACTGGAGACCAAAGAGTTCTGATCTGGACTTTTTCCTCCCCTGCATTTCATGTGATTTTAGGCTCACTGAAATGCCCTAGGGATTTTCCCCACAGCACAGCTGCTACTCAAGTCTTACTCCCTGGGTCATCCCTACTGCAGACATACCAAGGGCATACTGAAAATCAGCATGACACGTCAACAAAGAGATAGCGACAAGGAAACCACCATGCAGGGACGGACCAGCTGAGGCTCTTGTCCAATTCAATAACTATTTTCAAGTTACAGAAAGACAAATCCTGTTTTAGAAGTCAGCAAAAAAATAAAGATCAGATTAAAAATTGACTCATCTATTTAGATATTTTTGCTATCAAGGTATTACCGCTCATGTGCCACACATACGGCCTTGAAATTACCCACCTCCTATCATTTTCAGATTCACCCTATTCTGGCAGAAATTAACAGACAGCTCAGACTGTTGAGTGTTTCTTTGCTATACAAGATGCTCAATTGCCATTTTAGGCTAGATACCTGCGACTTTGAGGTGTGAACTTACTGTTTACAATGTCACCCTGCAGCTGAAGAATTTGTGGAACAGGCATTGTGAGAATAACTATATCAAACTGTTCCGTCGGTCCCGTTTTCCTGGAGACTTCCCATTTCCCATCTCGGAGAGAGATGTGAGTTACATGCTGTTCGTAGAAGACATCTGCACCTGCTTGGAAAAAGAAGTTAAAATATACGTAACAGTGAATTCCACAGAGAAAATGCAGAGTAGTTTCCCTTAGTAACTGGATGACTTGCAAACAGCAAATCACACAGACAGTCTTAGGGCAAAGTTTCACAAATTAGGTTGAATCAGTTTAACAGCCAGCATATGACATTAAAAGAGGGGATCCTCATCAACTGAAAAGATCCTATCACTCCCCTGTGCTAGGGCTAGTATTCATCTGACTCCTCTCTGACATGATTCAGCTCAGTAAGCAGAGAGAAAATTACCAGCTGCTCTCTTCGTCATGTTTGTTTACTGTGGCTTTAGTGAGCTGAACCAATTCAGAGTGAAATCCAAGGAGCACAGGAGGCAGCACAGAGTAAGCAACCAAAGCATACCCCCAGGAACTGGAAAAGAGAGCGTTGCCCCATTAGCATCTCTCATATATCAGAAGACAGGAACGTAGTTAATTATTTGCAAGATTAGGGTCTAAAAAACCAGCTAATTAAAAAAAGACAAAAACAATCACATGAAAGGAGCAAGGCTTGACTGCTCATAAAGCTAACATTTTTCAAACCAGAGTTAGTCACTAAACTGTACAAGTGGTTCTGCCACATTACACTTAAAGCAGTAGTTACACACTTTAAACTAGCAGATGATCTTCTCCTTCAGTCTTTTCTAACGGAGTTTCAACACAGTAGGCTCACATACTGCATAAGCGCTCATTTCTACAAAACACAGGATGTAGCTCACCACTATGTTCCCAGTTGCTCGGTTAAACAGCACAGTTAAGTTAAGTACACGCTCGTGAAAAAACACCCACTCACTCACTTCATTCAAGTTGCAACTCAGATCTCTTCTCAACCATGATCTCATTACCACTAAATTATCTCTGCCCTAGTTGTGCTAGGTCTGACTTTCATGTGCTAAAGCCAGTGGTGTAAATATAAGCTTGGCTCCTGATCCTACAGATGTTATATTTGTATAGGGATTTTTTATATGCCAGCAGTGCAGCTGAAGTCAGTGAAGCGCTTGCAGGACTTGGAAATTTATAGAGCTCGCAGACATGTTTATCCATCTAAGCAAGTTCAAGACATACATAAACAAACAAGGAACTTGAACATTCTCATTGGAGATTTAAATTTGAAAGACAGTTCAAGAATGCCATCAAAAACACAATCATTAAAACCTTTCATTTCATACAAAGGCATCTAAAAAATTACCTGACTGTTTTAAATAAAACTTGACAACCGAGGAGATGCCCTGGGGTGCCACGTAATTGCACGAGCCTTCTTTCACTACCATTCCTTCAATGGGTGCAGTCAGCAGTTTCAAGATGCCATGAGACAGAAGTTCCTCGTAGAAGCTTAAAGGGAGCAAACGACACAGAGATGAAAATACACTGCATGGAAACCAACGGCAGCTGTCATTATTTTTCACAATTAAAGTTAAGACCGGCCTAACTTTGGAATTTAGAGAACACTTTTAACAACCTCATACAACCTGTGCTTCAAAGCCAGGCTATGCATGAACAGGAACCGTAGTTATAAAACGACAAACTAACCTTGCTACTTTATTGGGGGCTGGCCTTTTACACAAGACCAAGGCTACCTACTATGCCTGTAATAGAAACTGTTAGCGGTTTGACCTGAAGGTTTCAGGACTAACTGTGGCAGGGGCATATGCAACAGTTACTTAGAACTCTGAATGTCAGTACAAACTGCATCACCACCGTGGAGCGCCTTTCCCCCGATTTCCACACAAAATTTCACATATTTACATCGCTGTTACATCACCATCCCCTTCCCCAGCCTACGGTGAACCATCCTGTGTACCCAGCAAGCCCAAGCAGGCCCCACCAACGCGATCCTCCCCCGGCCCCCACAGCCTGCCACTGCCATTCTTCGGGGCAGAGACATCACGTCCCCGCAAAGGCAAGACGCCTCACGTTTCTTTCATACCTAGCTTTCCTGTCACCCGCACTGCGTTCAGGCGACTGTAAGGCGCATTAGCTCTTGAAAGCAAAGACCTCTGTGGATTGAAGCAGCGGGGCCACACCCGCCCGCGTTCCTACGTGGGCAGATTTGCACCACGGGTGAAAACCGCCGAGCCGCGACACCCGTGGGGTGGGATGGGATGGGCAGGGCAGGGCAGGGCAAGCCGCTTCG
>NW_008825613.1:1937449-1940019 GCF_000699105.1 Pygoscelis adeliae
ACCTGCACACACACCCGTGCACACACACACCCCTGCATGCACACACACCCCTGCACAGACACCTGTGCACACACACCCCCCCGCATGCACACCCAGGCCCCTTTGCACACACCCATGCACGCCTCCCTGCACACAGGCCTGTGCACACACATGCATGAACACACGTGTGCACACCCATGTGTGCACACACCCCTGCACACACACATGTGCACACACACATGCACACACACCCCACACACACCTGTGCACACCCCCTGCACACACCCATGCACACACACTTTGCACACATGCCCCTACACACACCCCCCTGCATGCACACCCATGCACACACACACCCCTGCACAGCCACCTGCGAGCACACACGCCCCCTCCTGCACACATACATGTGCACACACACACCCTTGCACATACCCCCATGCACACACACACCCCCAGCACACACACATGCGTGCGTGCACACACACCCCTGCAACGCACACATATGTGCACACACACAGACCCTGCGTGCTCACACATGCACCATTGCATGCACAGCTGTGCTTGCACACCCCCCTCCCGCACACCCACAGGTGCCTCCTGGGGCAGGGGATGCCCCAGCCCCTGGCCACCTTGGTGGCCTCTGCCCATCTCACCCCACTCTGCCCTTGGCTCTCCTCCTCCCCGGAATGCACGAGGCTCCTGGCAGCCCCTTGCTCCTCTCTCAGCCCCAGCCCCGACCTCATCCTCCCAGCGAGGGACGCAAGTGCCGGAGGGCTAAGGAGCACAAGCACCCTGGGCACAGCAGCACAAGGACCCCTGTGCAGAGAGAAAGGCCAGTGTGGAGTATTGGCCACCACAGTGACAGCAGCCTCTTGGGATGAGACCAAAGAAGTGACCGGTGCAATCTATGAACAGGTCTAAGGGACACCGCCAAGCTTTATAGTGGGACAAGCTGTTACTTGGAGGGGCTGATAGCTGCTGAGCTCCTCTTCTCAAGGATGGTGGGATGCCAAGAGCTAAAGAAGCCTGTGAAAGGCCGTGCTCCACCTTGCGGAGGGAAAGCGGTCAAGCAAGGAGCTGCAAGGAGTAAATAGAACTGTTTAAATGGCAGATTAGACACTGTTAATTGTGAAAACCCAACTGATAATCCACCAGGATGATCAGTTATGGGCAGTGAAATACGTACTTGAAGAACCGATGTCTTGCCAAAAGACCTCTGCCCCCAATGAGTCTTAAGTGCTGTGCATCTACCTGGCATGTGTTGAGTTTTGAGTAGCATGGAGCATTGAGTAATGATGCTTGACCAACTCGATAAACTTCTGCAATGACGTGACTGGCCTGGTAGATGAGGCAAGAGCAGTGGATATTGTCTACCTGGACATCACTAAGGCCTTTCACACTGTCTCCCATAAGATCCCCATAGAGAAGCTGTTGATGTAGGGGCTGGATGAGCAGGCTGGATGAGGTGGGTTGAAAACTGACTGAATGGCTGGGCCCAGAGCATGGTGATCAGCAGTGCAAAGTCTAGTTGGAGGCCATTGACCAGTGGTGTGCCCCAGGGGTCAATACTGGGTCCAGTCCTGTTTGACATCTTCATTAACGCTCTGGATGGTGGGGCAGAGTGTACCCCCAGCAAGTTTGCAGATCACACCAAAGTAGGAGGAGTGGCTGATATGCCAGAGGGTCATGCTGCCATCCAGAGGGACCTTGACAGGCTGGAAAAATGGACAGGAACATCATGAAGTTCAAAAAGGGGAAGTACAAAGTCCTGCACCTGGGGGGGAACAGTCCCATGCACCAGTACATGCTAAGGGCCACCCAACTGGAAAGCAGGACCTGGCGGTCCTGGTGGACACCAAGTTGAACATGAGCCAGCAATGTGTCCTTCTGCAAAGAAGGCGAATGGTGTCCCTGGGCTGTATTAAGAGGAGTGTTGGCAGCAGGTCGACGGAGGTGACCCTTCCCCCCTACTCAGCACTGGTGAGGCCAGACCTGCAGTGCTGGGTCCAGTTCTGGGCTTCCTAGTACAAGAGAAAGTCCAACTGGAGAGAATCCAGCAAAGGACCACTAAAATGATTAGGGTGCCAGAGCATCTCTCCTATGAGGAAAGGCTGAGAAAGGTGGGACCTCAGCCGGGAGAAGAGAAGGCTCAAAGGGGGAATCTCATAGGTACCTGAAGGGAGGGTGCAAAGAGGACGGACCCAGGCTCTTCTCAGTGGTGCCCAGTGACAGGACCAGAGGCAATGGGCAAAAATTAAACACCAGAGGTTCCCTCTGAACATCAGGAAACACTTGTTTACTGTGAGAGTGACCAAGCACTGGTGCAGGTTGCCCAGGATAGAATCTCCATTCTTGGAGATATTCAGAAGCCATCTGGACATGGCCCTGGGCAACCAGCTTTAGGAGGCCCTGCATGAGCAGAGGGGGTGGACAAGATGACATCCAGAGGTCCCTTCCAACCTCAACCAGTCTGTGATTCTGTGATAAGCCATCTCTGCCATGGGATTGACTTCGTCCCAACACCAGTCATCCAGGAATGCTCTGGAACTGGGTCTGATCCACCCTACTGAACAGCTTCTAGCATAATCAAA
>NW_008825613.1:1940083-1942493 GCF_000699105.1 Pygoscelis adeliae
GTGACAGCTTCCAGAAAGTGTCAATGGGCTGTCTCCAACACCTGGAGTTTTTGTGTAAGCATGCGTGGCAGTAGCTTGTATTTTGCAAGAAGCTATGGCTTGATGTTAGGAAAGTGGGATCCTGAGATGCTGAGACTGGAGTAGATAGTGCTGAGGGGTGGTGGCATGTGTGCACCACCTCTGCCTGGGGAAAGATGAAATTTCTGGACAATAGTTACAGAAGACATCCACCAGGAGGTGACAACCAGCAGTTTCTAAGGACATCTTCATTGGCCTGATAATGCTTCTTGGAGCCCACAGGTAGGAGCTGAAGGATTTTCGCCCTGCCTGTTGTTGTCGTCGTTGCAGAGCTGCCCCTCTCATCTTTAATGCACTGCCAGCAGTTTATCCGGTAGCCACAATTCAGGAAAAAAAGTTCCCATCCTGCCAGCCTTGAGAGTGGGCGACAGGGTAATCCAAGTATTTGGATTACTATCCTTACCTAGCTGCGTAGGTGAGAGAAGTTCCAGAGGACTGCTGATAGGATCACTGTGGTATGGGGGACACCACAACCTGACACTTTGGCATAAGTGTTTAGCAGCAGATTGATGTAAAATGCCTTATGTGGAGCTCTTTGCACCTAAGGGACAGGGCTTACCTGCTGAGGGTGTTGATACTCACCAATCTTCAATGGGAGCTCCAAGTTGACCTCAAGGCTAAATTTAACAGGCACTCCTTCGAGAGAGGTTGGAGCCCCGTCTCCCCTTGCCATGTGAGTTGTGGGGCAGTCGTGGAGGAGAACAGGTGTTCAGTCTGGGGCTTCCTCATTTTTTTTAAAAAAAGATTGACCATATAACTGACCCTTCAACATGTAAGAGTTTAGAGCTGTGAATTCTGATTTGGTGGGAGGTTTTCTCTTCTTGGCACTGTTGCCCCGGGAAGAAGCGTCAGGAGGTTATGTCCCCCTCCTCAGTACCTCCTGCGGAGAGTACCAGTTGGCACCTTGCTCTGCACCCCGCCTGCTGTGGATCCTCTCCGATACCCCTTCTCTCCATGCACCATGCTGATGGCTCAGGCAGCAGTTCAGAGCTGGCCATTCTCTTTGGGCATCTCTTTGGGTGCCTAGGACAAAGATGTGTCAAAGCTGAAGTCCACTGTGGTCCTAGGGCTTGGGGCATCTCTGGCTTTGCATTCAGCTCAGGGTCATGGGAGGTCCTGAATGGAATTCAGTTGTAGCTGCTGTCTTTTAAAAGACCTCCTGGACTGCACGGTTGTACATCTGCCAGTGGGCTGGGCAGTGGTTTGTCACTACAATTTACTTGTTTATTCATGAAAAGGAGATTTCTCAAACCACATAAACGTTTGGCCTACAACCAAATGGTCTGTATGTTAAATGTGCTTGGGAATGGTTTATTGTACTGGATGGTTATCTGGATTCTCACTTCCAGCTTAATTTGCAAGAGAGTTCAGTAGAATTTCTTAAACGTTCATTTTCTTGCGAAGCTGTGGCCTGGTAAAAGCAGGTGGGAAGGTAGTCATAGAAGAGTATTAAGACAGTCAAAGATCTGAGGCCGAAAGAGAAATATCAAGAATTAAGACAGAATCTTTGGCAGTAATTTTATAGAAAATATGATTATTAAACTGGAGCATGATGGGTAGTGAAAGCACCTAAAGAAGAACAGTACATTGCAATGGAAGAAGCTATGTGCTCACTGGTGAACATGCCATGTGGACTGCTTGCAAAGAAAGCAAGAGCGCTGCAAGAAAGGGCTGCATAACTTTGGTGAGAACTCTTGGATGTATGACATGTTTCTGCTTTGGGGCCAAACACCTGCCTGAAGTATGTGCCGGTGGCAGGCAGCCCTGGATGAGGGCAGGGCACGATAATGCTCTGATTAGGAGCTGTGGCATGGCAGCCTTACTGGAAAGGACCTGGAAGGGGTGGCGGATGCCAAACTGAACATGAGCCAACAATGTGCTCTCACTGCAAAGGTGGAGAACCGCAGTCTGGGCTACAGGAGCAGAGACGTGGCTGCCTGGTCTCAGTTAGTTATCACCCCCACTGTTTGGTGCAAGGGAGGCCACATCTGGATGCTAGGTCAGTTTTGGTCTGCCTGGTGTGAGGGATGTGGCGATACCAGTGAGGACCCATAGAGGCTGACAAACTGGCAGCAACCCTACAATGGGAGGTGGATGGAGCTGAGTTTATTGGGTCTGGCCATGGGTAGGCTGAGAGCGGTCTGAGAGCTGCTTGTGACTTCTCGGAGGGCAAAGGTGATACAGGCCAATGGCATCCTGGCCTGTATCAGAAATAGTGTGGCCAGCAGGAGCAGGGAAGTGATCGTGCCCCTGTACTCGGCACTGGTGAGGCCGCACCTCGAATACTGTGTTCAGTTTTGGGCCCCTCACTACAAGATGATTCTATGATTCT
>NW_008825613.1:1942809-1974082 GCF_000699105.1 Pygoscelis adeliae
CATCCCTGGAAGTATTTAAAAGACGGGTAGATGAGGCGCTTAGGGACATGGTTTAGTGGGCATGGTGGTGTTGGGTTGACGGTTGGACTCGATGATCTTGGAGGTCTTTTCCAACCTTAATGATTCTATGATTCTATGATTTTCTGAAGTGCTGTTGCTCAGTGGTGTTAGTCCTCATTCTGTATACGTCCACCAGTTTTTCTTTTCTATGTATAATTTTTTATAAGATTCTTTACTGGCCTTCAGCTTATCTGACGAGTAGTGAGTGACAAAGAGTAAAACTAGGGGCAATGCACACAAATTACAGCCCAGGGGGATCACGTTGGAGGTGGGGAATCCTTCTTCCCCCAAAGTGGGGAGCAGCTCTGGGACAGGTGCCCAGGGAGATGGGGGTCTCCATCCTAGGGGGGGTTCGGGTCCTGGCGGGGTCAAGCCATGGCCACCCTGACCTTGTATTGCTGATAGTCCTGCTCCAGTTAGACAAGACATGTTCAGAGACTGCTTCCAACCAACACATCTTTGATAGTATCATTTCAGGCCAATTCTTCAGTCTACAAGTAATATTTTGAGCTCTAATCCCATTTTCTAGAACATTTTAATTTCCTCCCATCCTGGTCTTAACCACAGACCATATAAATATAATCTCTGTTCATTTATCCAAATTAATCACAATAATTAGTTGTACTGGGCCTATGGCAGACGTGTGAGATGAGATAGATACACTTCAAAAATCTTGCCAGTTCAATGATGAAAACCAACTTTTGAGTTTCCTCTTTTAAACTGATTGCACCCCCACAGAACTATGATTTCATTTAGACCATTGCATGTCTGAATTTGCTGCACGGTGTTCAAAGTGGTGCACTGACAGCTTATGATGGGGGGGGCATGTATAACAGTCTTTGCTATAGACAGGTAAGCTGCTTCGAATGGCCAAGGTCATGGTCTTCCCTTTCACTTACACGTTCTGTTCCCATTCATGCCTGGTGTGGTTCCTCTGAATTTGTTGTCTCTCTTCACAAATTGGGCATGCAAGTAGCAAGTCAGCAGTTCCGCTTGGAACAACAGTATTTTCAATTCTAAACTCTATTTTACAAATACCTTCTAAATGGAATAAAGTATTAGATGCTTTCCACTTATCCAGCATTTTTGTTGGAGTCCATAATCTGCCATAGAAAAGCAACAATAATGACTGTGTGACCACTTACTATCTGAAACCTATAAAACTGAAGTCTCCATGCTGGTTGTAAATTGTTTAGCCATGATGGAAAGCAAGGTGCTAAGCCCTTCTGCCGCCCAGACCTAAAGTCACAAGCTGAATGGTAAGCAGTTAACTCTGCATCTCTTGGGAGCTCAGGCAATTCTTGTTCTATGTCAAGAAAAGACATCACAGAAAAAAAGCTTCTTTCTTCCTTAAGCAAGAAAAATCAAATTGTTCAGAAAGTGGCATGCTTCTTAACTGGAATAATTACACTGCAGGTAAGGAGATATGATGCTGACAGATCACCAGATGGCAAGTGCTCATGGTGTTGAGCTAAAGCAACCTTCCAGATGTGTCTTATTTTCAAGAACTTGCTTCTGAACAATTTCCTGCTGTTATGAAGCTGAAGGAAAGGCTAGTGCTTGCATGAAGTGTAACCACAAACCACAGCAAAGCTGGTTGGAAGGGACCTGTAGAGGTCTCCAGTCCAACCTCCTGCTTGAAGCAGGATGATCCACCAGCACTAGATCAGGGCAGCTAAAATTTTGCCAAAGTTGATGAAATTGTCTGTAGTATCAGAACGAGAATTTCTAACAGGAAAGAACTAACTTATGAATTAATTTAAATTAAATTTACTAATTTAATTTACTCATTAAATTGTAGTGCATAAGGTTACACTGCATCTTTTAATAAAATTTCTTTTCTTTCTAGAAGAAAACCTTTCCAGTTTTTTTTTTTTCCTTAAAGAATAGCAATTGCTCTTCCACCATGCATATTTTATTGCATTGCAGCAATGTCTCTCCTTTGTGAAACCCTAGTCTTCCATCTCTTCAGATGGGTCCGCTGCTCTACAACATGAAGGACATGAAAGTGCCGATGGCCTTCTGGTGTGGTGGAGTGGACTACCTGGCTGATCCCTGAGACGTTACCCTCCTGCTCCCCCAGGTCAGGAACCTGGTGCACCACAAGGTGGTTCCCCAGTGGAACCACCTGGATTTCCTACTGGGGCTCAATGCAACTGAGGTTTTGTACCAGGAAATCATCGACATGATGAAGAGGTATCCGTAAAGCTGCTGTTAAATTTGATACATTTTTTGCTGATGTGTCTTGTAAGATTAATGCTATCTTTAAAGGATTTTGAAATTTGTCACTATTTGGACCACCTGAATGTAGTTGATTAAAATGTTCTGCTTTTAACTAGAGCAGTGACAGAGCAGGGAGAGGAGCCTTTATGCTTTTCCTGATTGGCACTTCATTTCCTTTCTTCTTCCTTTTTTTTCTCCCTTTTTTTTTCCCTCCTTTTTTCCCCCCTCTTTTTTCTTTTTTTTTTCTGTTTTTTGGGGTTTTGTTTGTTTGTTTGTTTGTTGTTGGTTTTTTTTTCCTTCATCAGCCATATTTATTTACAAAGTACAGGAAACACAGGTGAGGAAGCCGGGTTTTTAGACATTTCGTTAAGACTGACAGCACAGTGATCTATTCCCTGAGACACGATGGATCCTGTGTAGCCTTTCCCATGTAGTTAGCTTTATAGTGCCTGCAATTCCCCTGAGACCTGGGTGTCTGGCCCCCCTTGTAACTCAGTTGATTCCTGGCTTCATCAGAGACACAAAATTCACTATTGTCATCTCAGAGCTGGCACTGTTACCCCTGGACCTTTAAAACTACCAACATGGATCAGAAAGAGATCTAACAGGTCTGTGGTGAAAAACCACAGCAGAAATACATCTCCTTAGAGGCAATACCGTACTAGTGTTTTTGAAATTCAATAAAAATTGTAATTAATCACATTTTTAATGTGGGTGGGTTTTTTTTCTTTCAGCAACTGAGAAGCCAAAAAGGAAGAATCAAGAAAGAAATAAATCCTGAGAAGTAATTACAAGAAAGACAGTCCAGCATGTGATTCTGATATGCAATGTGAAAAGTCCAAATAAAAAAGGGGCTTAGGGAATGTACAAAATGCCTACATCTTAGGGTTTATCTGAGATGTTTTGGTAATAAGATTGAGTCATTCGTTTTGTGTTGCGTATTTTCTGACTGAAGTGCTTTCTTCAAATCCAGTATATATACACGTGACGAAGCAGCACTGCAAAAGTCATCCCTGGTAGTGCATCATTTATGCAGCAGGCCAGGCATGCAGGTATCTGCCAACCACAGAGGGTTCAGTCTATGTTTGGCCGAATATTATTATCAATATCAGTACTTCACAAAGAAATAAGATGAAGTCTGGCTACTTTACGAAATAAGACTTCTACATATTTGTGTCTTTACAGGTTTGGGACAAATTGTGTTAAATATTGCCAGGTTCTGAGCATTTGCTCCGAACAAAACTGCAGCAGCTTTTCTTTGCATGGGCAAGCATATCAGAAGACGGTTCTTCATCCTAGGCTCCCTACACACATGGAAAATAGAGGCTGAACTGTTATACCTGAGTTAATATGAAACAAAATTTGCAGATCCTCTGTAAAACCCAACTCAGTACATTGATCTTTAGTTAGAAACAGAAGAAGAGTTGGCTTGAATTTCAATGTGAAACATGGTGATGGCTGTTTTTTCCCATTTTTAGGGGAAGACCACCAAGGCATGTGGTCAAAAGAAAACAGGTCAGGGAGTTATTCCTTGTCTTAAACAGGCCCATCTGCTTTCTGCCATGAGAAAGAAGCCTGCTCATCCCATGCAGCACTGGGATGCTCTCTAGCTGCCGGTATCACGTTGACTAGCTGTTGTTTAAAAACAGCAATTTTTCCTGTGCTGTAGTACAGGAAAAGTTTTCAAACCTTCAATGCGGAAAGACATCATCCTTCAACCTAGCTGATCACCCCCAATACAGCCCTCTTATGATGGATTGCAGGTCCAGCTGCATCTCTCATGGCATTTACAGCGAAAGTGGTGATCTCAGAGATGTCATGATGTGTTGACAACTTTTTCTTTAGCCTGAAGGAAGAACAGTTATTTTATGACAACATCCTTGTTTCTGCCAGCCAAAATTCTGAGGCTCATTAGAAAAACTTGATAAACATGTTAATGATGTGAACATCAGAAGAATCAGCTTGTTTCAGGGAGGAGGAATCTAGTTGTGAGGCAAAGCAACATTTCAAGGAGAAATTACTCAGTCGTGCACTGGCATACTACCAAATTTTCAGTCTGTCATGCTTCCTTTAAAATTTCCTGGAAGATCAGCATCACCTAGAAGTAGCCATGAAAGGCAAAGTAGATATTGATGAGAGGTGGGGGGAACACAGAAAATAATTTTGGGTGGAGAACAGTCTTTCCAAATGCTGTTGTGGGTTATTTTTGATAACAGAATTCGTTACTAGAATTTGCTTGGTAAAAGTGAATGACAGTGATTCCTCTCTGATGCTGGACGTCCTTGTGCTGGCCTTGCTGACCAGTGTAGGATGCTACTTCTTACCCCGTAGCTCATCTTACCCCGTAGCGTGCCTCCAGCAGAGCAGAGCAAGGCAGTTGGGACTCTTCCTGCAAACAATCTCCCAGCTTCCCAAGCCAGCCGTGATACTATTGAATGCTCTGTGATGGATATTGCAAGTCTTTTCCCACTTGCTTTATCAATCCTTGTAAACTTTTGCCATCTACAGCACCCTTTGGCGAGAAGCTTCATGGAGTGACTCCTAGTGAAAAACACAAGAGCACAGCATAGCTGTGGCACAGTGGTGATGCTCTGTGTTTGTTCCTGTGCTGCTTTCTTCATAGGTCCTGTCCTAAGCCTTTCTTCTCTGAAGAACAAAGTCAGCAAGCAGAAATGAAAATTTCATTAAAGTTATCTATGAAGAAAAGCTTGCATTCATTACAGTTGCCTAGTATATCACAAAGCCACACTGGTTGCACTAAATAATTCATGATTTAATTCTTTTTTCCCCCGTTTTCTTCCTAAATATGTTGCTTCTGCTTCTGCTCATTCCAAGAAGCTTTCTGTAAAATTCTTTTGAGGTAATGCTCTTTACCTAATCAGGTTTTTCAGTTTGTTCAAGACAGTCTGTTTCCAGTAAATACTTTTGTCTCTTCTAAAAAAATAACTTTCAAATTTTATCGGATGATCAGATTATCAGATTAGGCAATTGTTTACTTTTCTATCTTTAAGAAATTCTCTAAGCATCTTTCTGTAGTACAAATTCTTGCTTAAGTTAATCCTGTTTAAACACATCTTTTTTTTTTAATTCTCTTTCCAGTTATGCAGAAACAATTTGCCCAAAGTAAAAAAATGCAGCTTCACTTGGTATTTTGCCATAGGTACAAAAGGACGTTTCCCTGATTGCTTTGTCTCCTTTGTTGGGCTTAAACATTTTCTTTCTCTTTTAAAACCCTGAAACAAAGCTGTGACCCAAATCCTCGCTGAAATGAAAATAAATCAGCTCCCAGCAGCAGGAGACGTTTGCAGATGTGACACGTGACATGTGGCTGGACCCAGGAGGTGTATATAAATAAATAAATAAACAACCCCCAAATCCTTCCCCAGGGGCAGCAGCTCTACAGAGGGGACTGGAGACCCCAGGCATGGCCCATCAGCCAGGAGTCGGGGATGCCCCAACTCACCCGGACACAGCCCCCGGTGACCTGCTACAGTGGCATCCCCCGCATCTCGTCCCAGTGGGGTGTGCTTGGTGGACACCCAAGGAGCTGGGAAACACGGTGCCCCTTGCTGGGACCACTGGGATGGCACCCAGGTCCTCAGTGCATATTAGCACTGCTGTGAGGCCATCACCACTCTGTGGAAGGAGAAAGACCTCTTTTGTTCCATGCTGTTTTGGTTGGAAAGGGTAATTGAAGCTGACCAGGCTGCATGCCAGACTCCACCACCTGCTCAGTCAGCAGATTGTCTCTTGGCTGACAGACAAACATGTCCCTAAACAAAAGGATGTCAAACAGGCTTACGGGCTCCTCTAAGAGCAAGTCTCAGCTGGCCGGCTTGAGGAGGAGCTGAGCTGCTGCTGCACCAGCTGAAATCCTGAGGTCCCCAGGAGAGCAGCAGAGGGTTGTGAAGAGCTCTGAAGGCAGGAGGAGAGAGCCACAGGTGTCACAAGAGGGACAGTCTCGGCACTGGTCTCCTGTCAACACCAGCTGGTGGGGTGGTCAGGGAGGTCCTAGCCAGATCCTCCCGGACCCACAGGTCTCCCTTTCTGTTTCCCATCTTGGTCTTAACCCACAAGGGCTGCCACTTGTTCCACCCTGCAATGCCTCCGGCAAAGGTTTGGGAAAGCAGTGGTCTGTTTCCATGTTAAACACCATGTCATGTCCCCAGACCCTGCCCCGGTTGTCCTCTTGGCATGTCGTCCAGGAGCAGAAGCAATACCACCTCTTGCTGTCCTTCTCCTCTGAGGAGCCACCAGCTCTGACCCAAGACAAACACAGGGGCTTAAGACAGGCTGTGAAATCTTATACAAGCCAGTTGATCTTGTTCAAGCACCGGCAGGTTTACCAGCCAACACCCTCTTCATTAAACCATTTCTGTGATGGTTGGCATCAGAACCAGCGTGCGCGGTGCCTCCAGGGGCGCAGCCATGGGCTGCAGGGTGGGGTGCTCTCATCGCTGGGACGAGGACACCATGACTGATGGAGAAGGAGCCCCAGGGCCAGGTAGCATGGGGCCGGGACATCCTCTTTGAGGGCATGCATTGGCTAATTCAGTGGTTTCATACAAAAGGTGACACAGAGGCACGTATTTTCACAAGCAAAATTCCTCATGCTAAACATGCATTTTACCCAAAGCTCATGGCATACCCAAACCAGAAATTAAAAAGGAACAAAGATGCTGTTGTCCCCATTCCACCTTTTATGCACTGGCATTATATTAGTATCAGGAATGAAACAGCCAGAAGGCAAAAGGCAGGGTTGAAGTCTGAAGACTGCCAGGGGAGAGAGAAAATCATGAGTGTTATGAGAGGTCAAACCTCGGCCCTTTGGGTTTCTTTCTACCACTGGAGAATGACAGGGGTATCACAGTTCAGACAAGGCACAGGCACAATGCCAGGCACAACACGAATTTCACAGTTAATATTTCCTCTTACTTCTTCTCTACTCACGTCTTCCCTTATGTCTTCTCACCAGTTCCCAGCTTTCTGCTCCTTCACCAGGGATTGTTCCAGTCTCTAGGATTTCACATTTCTGATTTTTTTAAACAGCTGTGAACAAAAGTGATAGCTGGCTATTTTTTTATTTATTTATTTTTTACCATAACCAGAACATGCACTTGAGAAAGCAGATATTTGCAGGTGTTAAATACATTTGTATTTGCACTTTCTTATTCAGAAACACCAAAGAAGTTGGGGGAAAAAAATTGTGTCTGGAAAATGATGTCCCAGTATTGACAAGATATGTTGGGAAGAACCAGACAACAGCTGGAGGCAGGAGAGAAATGAGAAGGAGGGAAACTGGTAATCCATACCATTGCTGCTGTGATTTCTATATCCCCCCAAATTTCTCATGGCCTGGAAAACTAGCTTTTTTGAGATGACCTGGAAATCTCTGACTTTATGGGCAATGATGTTTTTTCCTTACTTCTCTTAACAGCAAACACTTCAGAGATATGGGTGCACAGGCAAATCACCTTGTCTCGGATATAGGCACCAGGGCAAGTCCTGATTACCAGTTAATTTAAAGCATATTGACTGAGGCAGCATTTCCTTGCTGTATTTTGTTGCATATAGATGCAACAAACTTTCCCTGGAAACATTCTGGGCAAGAAAAAGAAATGAACCATGCTTTGGAGCATTCACCCAAGAAGCCCTCAGAAACTTCAGTATTTGTAATCAGTCAAAGTAGATTGATGGAGGAATTGAGAAAGATACTGCTCTTCTCATGAGCATTCAATGCTCTGAAATAATCAGATGTATCTCGTGCCACAGAATCGTTCTCCCACAAAAGAAGAGCTGGGCCTAGTTGAAACTGAGTGAAACAGGTGATGGTCTGAAGACAGGTCCATCTGAAGACAAGAACCTGGATGTAAATCCCTTTAAAATCACACCAGTTAAAAGGTAAGTGAAATGTTTGTTCAGGCAAATGAGATGTCCTTCACGATACATGTCAAGTGATAGTGAAGAGCTTCCTCTTGAGATGGAGGTAGTTTCAGTAGCATCCGAGGGATATATACTCCCCTGCACATGCAGCATCCCGCAAAACCATGACTGCTGTGGAGATGTTTTCCCGAAGCAAAAATGTTTGTGTCATCAAGCATGGTGAGGATTGGAGGGAAATTGCAATTGATGTTGATTGTAGGTCATTTTCTGTCTCCTCTGTATTAATGATGGATTGGGTTTTGCTCATTTCAGCAGTAAATTAATCAGCTTGGAGGGTCTGTTGAGCAGGTCTGCTAGTGCACAGGTTAAGAACTCCTTAATCCCCTTAATCTGCCTCCTAACTAGTAACTCACAACATGAACCTATAATAATCTGTTGTAAGGCCAATATATTCCCCAGTATTTTTACCTCTTCATCTGGATCACTCTGACCTGTGAGAACAGAGCTGCGCACTGTTTTTGACAGCTGTCCACACATTTGGTGATTAGGACCCATGTGGGAAGAAATACACCCTCACCCTATTTTTTTAATTCTAAATAATTAAAGAAGTCAAACCACAATACTGGTGAAAGCCCAAAATGGGCCCACGAGCACGTGACTAGAAATTGGCCATTTTCAGGTTTGGGCTGGAAATCCCAGCTCCTGTCTCAAAAGGCAGGTCCCACTGCAGGCTCTGTAAGAGCAGGGGAGCAAAAAATCTCCAGGCTGGTTTTTTGGGTGGAGCTCAGCAAGTTTATAGCTGGGTTTGATGTGGCACTGGTGACAGACGGACCTGCTGGTCCTTGGTTCCTGAGCTTCTCTAGTTTGGTGCATCAAATTCATTCTTCATGAAAGATCCCAATTTGGGAAGCAATATAAAACGGTGGTTATGACTTTCTCCGAGTTCTCATCATTTTGTGGATGAAATAACATGAGCCTGACTTCGTTTCACTTGAAAGAGGAACCTGAAGTGTGTTATCTGAAGGTGCAGTCTTAAGTATACGTGTGATTTGTCCTCATTAGCTTCACTCAGCATTATGTTGCAAACCGATGGCAACAGCCTCCAATCCTGCATACCAATTTCTTACTCTTATCAACCTTTTATTAGGCAAGCTATTGACAGATTGACTTTGATGCTCCCTGAAGTTAATTCTTCTCCTTTTACTATTCAGATACAGGTCAGAGGTTGGTATACCTTTGCAAACACTGAGCTGCACGCTCTAAATTAAGCACAGTGTCTTGCAGAGATCCACAATGCTGCTGGTGATGGCACCACCAGATGCCTTATGGCAATCAGTGCTTAAGACCAGCTTTCCAGTCCCACAAGCTGTTTGGCTGACGTCAGTTTGGGTTAGAGAGCAATGCTTTATCCTTTAAACATATTTTACTCTCTGTTAAAAGGCGAGAGATGCAGAGTTTGCAAATCAATCTCACCGAGTCTTAATCCACCCAGACTGTCAGAATTTTTGTTTTCTTTGGATTGGAGGACCTAAAACCTTCTGCTCTTTGGATCACTGTGGGCATCTTTTACCATGTGCAGAGACTTGCAGGCAGAATAATGCACAACTCCACAGGCAAACAACTATTTTACCTACTGGCAAGCACGTGTAATAAATAGATGGGGCTAGCATGCTATTAGGCTAAGCACGAATGTGCTCACCACACCCGATGCAGGCACTGATGAGTGCTCTGCTGGCTGGGCAATTATCAGTGAGGTGGGGAGATGCTGGTGTCTGTTCCTTGGAAACCTTTGACCTTCCTGAGTTGCTGTTTCTGATTGTTCACCTCTTTAGTCAGGTTTTCATGCTGAGGTTTTTCTCCCGAGACCTGGAGTTGCTGACAAGAAAGAAATAGCTCAGTTCTGGTCACTGGGCGACACAAGAGGGACTCCCTGTTGACCCAGGTCATCTTCTTCTTGGTGTCAGCTTCATCTATTCAAATTGCAATACTCTGCCATTCCCACCCCCAGCATAAAAGGTGGAGCTCTCAAACCTTTGCTTGCACCACTTGGCAAGATGAAGGGCATATACAGAGGACTCATCCATACCTGGTGCTGGGCTACTCTGCTGCTACAAGCCGACATGGCTTTGGCAATTGCAGGATTTATCTCTGAATAGTCCCGTTGGTAAGGTAGAACCCAGAAAACGAGATGGTCTTCTACCATTTTTGGTGGGCTCTGGAAACATGTCTCAGCACTGCTTCTGGCTAGTGACATTGTTCAAGGTCCCCTGTTTCCACCTTATTATTAAACATAATTTAGCTGGTTCTTCTGTTTCTGAAGCTTCTTTCTCCATTTTTTATTACTGAATTTGTGGCAAGTTTGCACATGCTCTTGAATCTATTTCTGTGCACATGCCCACACACATACTCAAAGAAAGAAAAACGCCTTCTGCAGGTACTCCTCTGCAGATGCTGTGAGGCTCAGCAGCCAGGTAGCTCTGGTCCATGTTAGCCACACTGGATGTGTACAGGCTGCTTTCAGGCAACCAGCATTGTCAGCTCTCCCCAGAGTCTGAAACTAAGTCGCAGCGCTATGAATTCCTGCCCTGTTTAATGCTGTGCAAATATAGGGGAAAAAAAATTATATTGGTTGCAGAGAGCCATTAACAAGTTAATCCCTCCAGGGTAAATAGAGTTGCCGGAATTTACTCTTCTTGTCTTGATGGTTTTTTTCATTTAAACACTAAGAAGCTAAATGGGATGAGCAAGAAAAGCTTGGCAAGAAACAATGTAACTGGAGAGGGATATCCAGGTGGATTTATGAGGTGGGAAAGGGCTCAACCCCTCCGAGCTCGTCTTGCACATTTTATCAGCAGAAAATCACCAGGTTTTGAACTTCACTCAGTGTAGTGAGGAGGCTCTGGTGAGTACCGTCTCCTACTACTTTGACCTTTGCCAACTGTGCCCAGTTCAGAGCCCCCCAGGCCAGATGTGGCCTCTTTCCATTTTCTCTGCTGCCTCCTGCCCTTGCTTATCCCCTGCATCCCCTGGGGATCCCCAGCTCTCACCACTTACATGCCACTGGGTGCTCCTGCTTGGCTGGCTTCAGCCAGAGCTGCAGGATGCTGTCGAGCACCCAGTGCCAGGTAGAGGGTCCCATATGGCACTGCAGCTGGCACGGTTTGGGATGGAATTGCCCATGCCATATTGCAGCATCAGGCTTTGGCAGCGCTGCCAGTGGTGCTGGAGCTGTACAGCGTTAGCTCATGCCTCCGGCGCACCCACCATCCTTCTTATGCCAACCCCGTTATCCCCCAGGTGCTGTGGAGATGCAAGATGTAGCAGCTGCTGGTGGCCCTGTGCCTGGCCCAGGGGCTGGGCGACACCATCGCATGCACGGGAGTGAGCCATGACAACCCCGAGCAGTTCATGAACATCGTAAGTGCTGACAGAGTCCAGGCTTCCCCATGGGGTGGACCCAAAGTCCTCCCCGAGGGACCAATCAGGTTCTCCCCATCCCTTACCCTGGTGCCTGCACCCATGGGGAGCCAGGGGGGTCTGGGCACATCCCACTGGGCTGCACTAAGCCAGCTGGTCACTGCATTACCTCTTTGTCACTTGTGTCACCCCCTTGCCACCACCTGCAAGGGGAACAGTTTGGCCTCTGGGGTGTCCCCAGGGCTCCAGACACCCTCTGTGCCTTTCAGAGTGGCTCTTCCACAATAAGAACCTCTTCAGGTCTCCTGGAGATGGTCAGATTGCCAAGTCCCATGTTTTGCCACTCCACAGGTGGAAAGGACTTTTGAGGGGGCAGCGAAAGAGTCTGAGCATCTTCCTTGCATGCAGCATCTCTGCTCATTGCTTGCTCCTCACTCTCCCTCTGGACAGGCAGCACCTTCCCCAGGAGGCTGTGTCTTTCTCACCCTGGCTTTCCCTTGCTGCATCAAGCAAAGGGGCAGTACCCGACGTTGGGGAACTTCCTACCCAGCTGAGCTCTATTAATATATTGAATTTTTGAGGATTGCCTCATTCGGCACAGCCAAGAAACACAACAGTGCCGGTTGAGCTCTGCCTTCTCCAGGGCCAACTTGCCCTCTGATGTATGTCATGCTTTGGACAAGGTCTGCCGGGAGTAAAGTCAAACCCACCCACCGTTTTCCCCACTGGTTTCTCTCCTTGCAGAGCCAGATAATCCGTTTCCACGGATATCGCAGTGAGGACCACCAAGTCCTGATGGACGATGGCTACTTCCTGACTGTGAACCGGATTCCTGGTGGCAGAGAGGAGGCTGGAAGCAAAGGCACTCATCACCCCGAAGCGAGGCTTGGCAGGTCCCCTTCTGAGCAGAGAAGGCAAAATGAGGATCTAGGCAAAACAAGGATCATCTAGGCAAAATGAGGATTGTCTTTGCAGAAAGAGGGATGTGACTGGAGTTTGCACTGTGAGGAACGGGGACAGGAAGAGATGTGGGTCTTCCTGGGAGGGAAACATGCTTTTCTCTGGGCACTGGTGGGGAGGGAGCGGCCTTGAGCTGGACCTGGGGATGCAGAAGCTCCGCATTGTGTTTTGCTGTGTCCGGGACAGGACAGCATGATTCAGCGAGCCCCAGCACCTGGAGAAGGAGGGCTGCGGTGACTCCTTCCCCAGAGCAAATCCCCTGCCATGGATCAAGGTTTCCTGATAGTTCAGTGCCAGGGGTGGCAAAAATATTTCAAAATGGAGGAGAAAAAACATCAGCAGAGAGAAGAAACTGCAGGGGAAGCTACTGTCTCCAAGACTTTCCAATCGTGATATGAAAATATCACACTCCCATGGGTTGGAGGTGAAGGCAGCTTCTTTCCCATTCCCGGGTACTCGCATCAAACAACCTTTTCTTTTTTTTCTCTCATTTCCAGGATCCAGGTTACCTGTGTTGCTCCAGCATGGCTTGGTTTTAGATGGTAGCAATTGGGTTTCCCATTTCCCCAACAGCAGCCTGGGCTTCAACCTCATGGACACGGGGTACAATGTCTGGATCAGGGAACAGCTGGTCCCGACGGCACCTGAACCTTTCTGTCGACCAAGAGGAGTTTTGGGATTTCAGGTGAGAATGCCACCAAGGATGGGGCTGGGATTCTGGGCTGCCAGCGCCGACCACCTGATGTCCATGGGAGGTTGGGCGATGGGCACCTCCTCCAGCTTCTCCCCTTGCTCCCCAGCTTCCACGAGATGGCCATGTACGACCTCCCCGCCATGGTGGGCTTCATCCTAAGGCAAACCAGGCAGGAGAAACTGTTCTACGTCGGCCACGACACGCACTCAGGGCAAGTCTCTGGGTGAGTGAGGAGGAGGAGCCGGGCGCCAGGATGCCACGGGAGAAAGACATCAATATCTGTCCCAACCTGAAGACTGCTGAGGACAGGGCTGCATTGGCCCATGGGGCCACTTTTCCTACCTGACTTCTTGGTCCTTCTGCATGGGAGAGGTTTGCTACGTCTTGCCCAGCCATCCTGGGCTGTGCTGACATCCAGGAGCGCTGCAGCTTCATTTTGTTCAGACCCTGTGTCTCAAACAGGGGATCTGGGATGCAAGGAGGGGATTCATGTGCTTGGATCCACATGGCAGTTGCTTGTAGGACCTCTGCAGTCTCCTGTGGGTTTTTTTTTCAGGTTTCATAGCGTTTTCAAGCATGACACAGCTGGCTGAGAATATCAAAATGTTCTTTGTGGTGGGTCCTGCCTACACTTTACATATGGATAAAGGTCCAGTATTAAGCCTTTTCTATCTTCCTGGTGCAATAATTAAGGTAAGTAAGTGTTGTGTTCTGGTTTTCTCATCCTAATTAGTTATGCAGTTAGTAAACGATAGCCAAAATCAGGAAGCAGTTGCTTGTGCCACTGTGGCAAACCTCCCCCTGACGTCCCACCCCACTGCTGGGTCAGTGCTGTCGGGATCTGTGGGGAGATGAGGAGGCATCCCGTGAGAGGGGATTTAATATGCCCGGCTCTCCCTCCTCCAAGGGACAGGAAAACCCACCGATCCTCCTGAGTTGCCAGGCTGGCTACCCCAGTGGCATCAGGGCTGGGCAGGGACCAACCCATCATGTCCATGTCCCATGGCAGGTGATTTTTGGAAGGAAAGAAGCTCTGCTGGGATGGGAGCAGAGAGCAGCACTTGCCAGGGTGTGCAGCTGCTGGCTGCTTGGCAGGGTCTGTGCAGACAGGCTTTTCCTCGGTGGTGGATTTAACGAGAACTTGAACATGGTAGGCACCTTTCCCTGTGATTTTGGCTGACCAAATAAGAAATGTCATAATGTCATTGTAGGTGCCACATCTCATCAGGGGTTAGGTTACTTAGCAATCTTACTGTCATGGGACAGGGGCACTGAGGATGAAAATGATGAGTCAAGAGATTTAAAATGGTGGGGGTTTTGGGTCCTGTCATGGTTTAACCTCAGTCGGCAACTGAGCACCACACAGCTGCTCGCTCACTCCCACCATCCCAGTGGGATGGGGGAGAGAATCAGAAGAGTAAAAGTGAGAAAACTTGTGGGTTGAGATAAAAACAGCTTAATAATTTAAATAAAATAAAATAATAATAATAATAATAATAATAATATACAAAGCAAGTGATGCACAGTGCAATTGCTCACCACCCGCCGACCGATGCCCAGCCAGTCCCTGAGCAGCAGCCCCCCCGGCCAGCTTTCCCCCAGTTTATGTACTGAGCATGATGTCACATGGTATGGAATATCCCTGTGGCCAGTTTGGGACAGCTGTCCTGGCTGTGCCCCCTCCCAGCTTCTTGTGCACCTCCAGCCTTCTCAGTCGGTAGAGCATGGGAAGCTGAAAAGTCCTTGACTAGTGTGAGCACTACTGAGCAACGACTAAAACATTGGTGTGTTATCAACATTATTCTCACCCTAAATCCAAAACACAGCACTGTACCAGCTACTAAGAAGGAAATTAACTCTATCCCAGCTGAAACCAGGACAGGTCCCCATTATTTCTGTTGGTAGCTCAAACTATGAGAAAGAAATCCCATCTGAAAGCTTGTACAAACCAATTATGAAGAGTTATCTTGCTCTTGGGTTGTAACATCAAAAATGAAAGACTCATTTTGAGATGCTGTTGACTCCGGCATGGTGTTTTAGCTTTGTACAACCTGCCTGGATGTACAGCACAGGTCTGTATAGGCATGAGAGCATGTTGGGTTGTTCATTTGCATTGTCTTGAAGTGGACATTAGTGGAAGGCCAGGCTAGATACCACCACCAAAGCTCTGATGTGGCAAGGTCCTTGTATTGCTGTTGACGTCAGCTTGACCTGAAGATGAAAGTGGGATATCTGCTGCCAATTACGCTTAGGTGCCCTAAGGTATTAGTGTCTGTGACTGAGAAGTCAGGAGGCCAGGTGGGCACTCAAGACACAGAGATCATGTTGAAGCTGTTCCTCAGTGGTTTCCCCAGGGTAGGTTCACTGCATCCTGCTTTGGGGCAGCCTGGGCAAAGCAAACAAATAGCAGACTGGATGACAGTCAAGTGCTGTTGACTTTAGTCTCAAATGAGTGTTAACTCCTGCCTGAGTATCGTTTGCAGTAGGACTTTCTTTTGCTGGCAAAGCTGAACAGATGTGTACCTATCGCATTTCCCAGACTACACATCCACTAAAAACCTCCTCCACTGGGGCCAGGTAGGGTTTCTCCTGTTCATTTCACATGATAACCCAGTAGTCATTCCTAGGTTGACTGGGTTGATGGTCTGCCACATTGCTCCATTCACCATGTGGATAGACATGGTGGCAGGATTGGTGAAGCGTCCCCTCTCCCTGTGTTTCCTTGGAGGCCACACGGGTCCCTGCTATCACCCTCATCTTCCACCCCGTGTGTGGGCTTGCTCAACCAGTTGACATCTCTGCCTGTTGTAAACAACCCACCCTTGAAAGGGACTCCCTGAGCACCAAAACCCCAGTCTTGGGGGATGTATGAGCCATGCTGGTTCCCTGGTGCAACCCCTGTCCTGCCAAGCCAACCCCCAGCTGTGTAGACACCTACGTATCATCCCCAGTAATGGCCTAAGGAAGTGGCCATGGCAAAAGCACATGACAGTCCATTGCCAATCACAAAGTGAACCAAGAGTGATGGAAAAAGCCAATATTTTCAGCTGAATTTGTCCAACATCCATATGCTTCTTCCTTCAAGATGAAGTCATTTCAGCATAAACGGTTGGGGAAAGAGCAAGCCGGCAAGACTCTAATTTGGAAGTACAGGTGGCTAATAAAGGGGGAAACCAGGAGGGCAGTCCTAGACTGACAGAAGTTACACCAGGTCCACATGAATAAATCCTCATTGGATTGTCCCTTTCTTCACAGACTAAGATCATTAATTTAGTTGTAATTCAAGCATAGTCTGAATGGCCATTGGGACTAGGAGAGTGGATGCACCTTGCATTTCTTGCTGCTTACAAAGAGTTCAATCATGGTTCCTCACCTCCTTGGCTGGCAGTCAAAGTCACGCTGCCCCAGGGATGGCTGAAAAGCTGCACAGTGCTGGCAGCTCTCAGAAGACCTAACAGGCTAATTTTCCAAACAATGCCCAAGAGAAACTCCCCACCCAACCAGGTGACTTGCACTCTGTCAGTCCATTGTAAGCAGCTGAGGTTGTCCGCCAAGTACTGCAGGATGAGTCCTTCTCCCTCCTGCCGTAGTAGACACAAGATATGCTCAAAGACAGCCCAAGTGACCACACCCTGAGCACCCTCCATCTGCTTTGCCCAAACCCCCACTGGGCCAGCTGCCCCACTGCTTTGCTGCCCCGCTGTGGGTCCTGAGGGATGGGCAGCTGCAAACACCAGCCCAGGCATCAGGGTTGTGCTGGGGCAGAGACCCTGCGGCTGCACTTTCCTCATGGTGGGGCTGATGTAAGGGATTACCCATATGGGGTTAACCCTCTGCCTCTGCCTTTCAGACTGCCAAAACTGAGAAGTTCAAGCAGTTTGACTATGGGAAGAAGAACAAGGAGAAGTACAACCAGGTAAGCAAGGGGTGCCTCTTGCTTGCGAGGATGAAGGGATGACTTGGTTGTGCTAAGAGGAGAAGAGGATGAGGTTGGCCAAGACCAGAATGAAGGCACCCCGTGCATCCTGCACCCATATGTCTTGTAATTCCCTTGGTGGCTGGGGCCTCCATGAACACTCAACTATTCGGTCCCATTTCGGCCAGCTGGTGCCGACCCAACCTTTTGGGTTTTTGTCCGCCCCTGGTGGGACAAGTCCCACAGGGATCTTACAGGACACATTTGCCCCATGCCACATTTGTTCACGTTTCCTAAATGTATGTCCCAGGACATGAATACCGTGGGACTCTCAACAGCTCTGATGGATAAAATCAAGCTGATATACCTTTCTTTCTATTTCACCTTTCTTTGAATAACCTGATGATTTTTCTCCCTAGACTTCGCCGCCCTTTTACAGGGTAGAACACATGATGATGCCGACCACCCTGTGGAGTGGCAGGGAGGACCGTGTTACCTCTACTACAGAGGCCCAGTGCTTGCTCCCCTGCATCACCAACCTTGTTCGTCACGAACACTTCCCTGACTGGAACTGCTGGGATCACATCTGGGGCCTGGACACCCCTCAGCACATGTACAGGCAGATGGTCGCTCTGATAATCCATGAACGGTCCACATGCTGCCCTGGGATGGAGGAGCCACTGTTCCCATGTCCTGTGGATGAGTGGCTTTTGTACCAGGATTGTCACCCTGCTCTCCCCTCCATAGAAACATCTCCTGTCACCCTATTTCACACATTTAGTGAGCTAACACAGTCTTGTGATTTCTCTCGGCCTTCTGTGACTACAGAGTGCCCTGGTGTTTTACCTTCCAAGCTTCTTCCTGGTGCACAGTAATATTTCTTTCCCTTGTTTTTCAGAACTATTTAAGTAATAAATTCCCATGCTGAAGCCCAGTCTGACTCTTCCCTTGGTGGACATCACCGAGGTTGTGCTGCAGGGCAGAAGTGCAGGACTTAGGGGATCCCAGCTCTGGGCATTATGAGCCCCTTCCCTTGCACCCCTCTCACATCCAGCCCTCTGGGACATTGCAAGGGGTAGGCAGGGCTCTTCCAACATGCATCATGCCAGCACATCAGCTTTGCTCTTCCCTCCCTGGTGACAGCCACATCCTTGCAGCGGTACGGTCACACATGATGACACTCTGCAGAGCACCCTGTCCAGGGCCAGTGACTCTTTGGCTGGTTGTGGCCACATGCAGTTTGGTTTCCCTCCCAGTGAATCCATCCATCACCGTTGGCAGGGGAGGAAGGAGAGAGAAGAAAGGGGGGGCAGTGTATGGTGCTCGTAAAACCTTTACTTTCACAGGAGCAGCCCATAAAAGCAGCATCCCATAAGACACACAGGCAGATCAGCTCACAGATCCTGCAAGCTTGAAGTTTCATCCTGTACCTTTGCTTTTCAGCCTGGTTAATCAGATGGAGACCAGTCAGACCACATAGCAATGTACCTGGGGCAAACACTTCTTCCCTGGGAAATACCTCGAATTGGGAGTATACCTCCATCTTTTCACCACCATCACCAGCTTGGCTCCTGTGGCGTTAACACAGGAGGCTCAAGCAGAGGCTCCGAACTGATGGACCCTCACTCTGACCCCACAGCTGTCCCTCCCACAGCGCACCCCGCTCCTGGGGCTGAAGGGTCCCAAGGAGATGAGACAGCGGAGCAGAAGGGCAGGGGGAGGCTGGCAACACCCCTCCCATCCATCCCCCACGAAACCCAGAGCCCCTGTGCTGCTTGCTATGTCAGCAAAGACACGTTGTTCCCATGTTTACATGGGACAGGGGTCACGCAGGACATTTCTGGGCTATTTACCTACAGCATGAGCTCAGACCATGTCTTCACACCTCTTGTCTTGTCTCTGCATGGGCACCCGCTGTGCAGTGTTGGGGGGATTGGGCAAGCAGTTCGTGAATGTCTCACCAAAATCATCAGCGCATCACACATCTCTTGGACGGAGGGAGGGAGGGATGGGTGGGTGGGTGGATGGATGGATGGATGGCTAGCTAGCTAGCTAGCTAGCTAGCCAGCCAAAGAAAGAAAGAAAGAAAGAAAGAAAGAAAGAAAGAAAGAAAGAAAGAAAGAAAGAAAGAAAGAAAGAAAGAAAGAAAGAAAGAAAGAAAGAAAGAAAGAAAGAAAGAAAGAAAGAAAGAAAGAAAGAAAGAAAGAAAGAAAGAAAGAAAGAAAGAAAGAAAGAAAGAAAGAAAGAAAGAAAGAAAGAAAGAAAGAAAGAAAGAAAGAAAGAAAGAAAGAAAGAAAGAAAGAAAGAAAGAAAGAAAGAAAGAAAGAAAGAAAGAAAGAAAGAAAGAAAGAAAGAAAGAAAGAAAGAAAGAAAGAAAGAAAGAAAGAAAGAAAGAAAGAAAGAAAGAAAGAAAGAAAGAAAGAAAGAAAGAAAGAAAGAAAGAAAGAAAGAAAGAAAGAAAGAGAAAGAAAGAAAGAAAGAAAGAAAAAGAATATAGTGGGTAGAGGGATAGATAAATGGATAGAAAGATGGATAGAAAGAATAGATATGTAGGTAGGTAGACAGATAGATACTTTTCAAATATACATGCTAAGAACAGAATGTTATTCTTAGGTAACACTGTGGGCTATGTTAAATTCAACTTCCTAGAAAACACAGCTGGGTTTTTGCCATAAGGTGTACCCCAGGAGGTGACGTGGGACCCTGTTCTGGGTGGGTTGTCTCCCAGGAAAGACCTAGCCTAACGCCAAGGCCCAGATGTTTCCCTTTCACCACCTCTCAGGCATGCGGTGTGCATCGACCTCTCTGGTTTCACTCTACTTGGAGGAATGTCTCTCCTGCAGCCAGTGCTCACCCCCTCCAGCCTTTGCAGGGCTCACAGACAAGGTCACTTTCCACCCCTCCTTCACCTAAACCCACAACCCAAAGCACACGCTCAATTTCTGGAGTAAAATTCTGTGCTGGCAATGCCCTGAGCCGGCAAAAGCTGAAAAACCCCAAACAAACAGGGTCTCCTGCACACCTCACCCTGGCAATGGGGTGCAAACACAACTCCAGTGAGGTCCACCAAGCAAAGGGTTGGAGTTCAGCTGTGATGCAAGAGTTTATTGCAATCTCTAGTCACAGAGGGCAGGCAGAAATTACACCATTACATTTAAGGCATGTAAAATGTACACACTGACATTCCACAATCAGTGTGGAATAGGGTGATAGGAGACATTTTTAAGAAGGGAAGAGCAGAGTGGCAGTCCTCACACAAAACCTGTGCCCCCAGGCACATGGGAATGGGTGGCTCCTCCTTCTCGGGACAGCACATTCATGGATTTTGCTCCATCAGAGCGACCATCTGCCTGTACATGCGCTGAGGGGCGTCCCAACCCCAGTGGTGGTCAAAATGGTTCCAGTCGGGGAAGTGCTCATGACGAATGAGGTTGGTGATGCGGGGGAGCAAGCGCTTGGTCTCCAGAGGGGGATTCACCCAGTCCTCCCCACCACTCCACAGGGCGGTCGGCACTGTCATGTCTTCTATCCTGTACACGGGGGGAGTGGCCTGGGAGGGGGGAAACGCTCCAGTTATTTGCAGGCTCTGACACTAATAGCACTAATGGATAGGGTGTGCTGTCCTTGGCATCCCAAAGGACTGGGGCAACTCTGGCCACTGGAGGATGCTGCCCCCATCCTCGTCCTAGCCAGCCTCATCCTTTGCTCCTCCTTCCACAAGTCCCCATTTACCTGGTTGTACTTCTCCTGGTTCTTCTTCCCATAGTCAAACTGCTTGAACTCCCCAGTTTTGGCAGTCTGGAAAGCAGAGGCAAAAGGTTAACCCCGTGCAGGTAATGCCCAGGATCAGCCCCACCGCAAGCAAAGGGCAGCAGCAGGGTCCAGGTGAGTGCTCTCTGCCCAGCACAGCCGTGGTGTGGCACTTGCTGGTGTCTGTCCTGTGGGCCAGAGCAAAGAGGGAGTCCCAAAAACACCTACATGGGGTCCTTACCCGGGATGGAGATGAGCATCTGGGTGGCTCTGCCTTGGCCAGCCAGAAGCAGTAGCTAGGAGCTGTGGCTTTTGAGACACCTTGGTGCAGCAACTTAAAAATCACTTTTATTGGCTTTGTCTGATTCTACCTCCTTACCTGTCTCCAGGGTGAATGAAGCAGCATTGTAAAATACCGTATTCACAGATTAAAAGAAAAAGCATTGGTTACAGTCGTTATAAAAATCAGTCTCTACCTGTCCCCAGTGGAGAAGAGTTTTTACTGATGTATAGTCTGGAAAATGAGCTAGGTATACATCCAGTCGGCTCTGCAGGAAGAAAGAATTATTTTCTAAGTGAGTTGGGAATGATGAAAATCTGTCTAGGCAAAAAAAATCATTCTGTCTTATAACTGCAATATAAACATTCTATGCTCCAGCAGCTTTATTCTGTTCAGAGCTAGGAGTAGCTTTTAAAGGTAAACCAGTTAACCACCACTTTAAAATGGAAATACAACTGGTTCAGTCATTTTTTTGCTATTTTTTTCTATAAACTTGTTGCAGGTCAGCAGAAAATGAGGCAGGAGTTACCTTTCCTTTGCAGACAAGACCACAAGTGATTCTTTCCTACTGAAGCCTCCATTAGGTTTAACACCCCAACACCACTGGAAGAAATCTCAAAAAACTGCTGCCTTGAACAGTGCTTTTCATACCTTATTTTGGTTTTTTATACTCATTTTTGTATTTCATTAGCTATCTCCAGGTGTCTAGAAAAACTGGAGATGGCTGTGACCTAGAGAGGCTGATGCACTCACCACATTCAAGTTCTTCTTGTTGTACCCGCCAATAAGGAAGATCTCGTTTTCACAGACTTCAGCTGTTAGCAGGTTGCTGCACGTCTTGGCAAGGGTGGCTCTCTCCGTCCTCCCCACCAGAGTCAGCTGTTTTGTTCCAAATATTGCCTGCAAGAACACAAGGAAACAGGTCATGGTGGGTCCTGCAACACATGTCCCCTCTCCACAAGAACCACTTGTCCCCATCCAGGGCTGACAGGCAACTCCTCAATATGGTTGTTGACACATTTGGGCTAGCCAGCCTCATGAGGAGGTTGACCCAACCACCAGTTGGGTCACACCCAACTCTCAGAGCAGCATGAAACCATCACCATCCTTTCCACACCATGCTGTAGTCCCCATCATCCTGGTGCATCCTCTCTATGGTACCAGCTTCCAAAGCTCAGCCCAGGATGGCCAGACTCATACCACTCATCTGCCACCTCTGTTGACACATGCTCCTCAGGTGGAGCACATTCAGGGAGAGTGCCAGCTCCCCTTTCAGCCTTTCTCCAGCCGCTGGAGCAAAGGGTGGAAGGGAGGTGGTGTGGGGCTGCTCTGAGCTGGGCTACGGGACTGGGGTGTGGTGAGGTCAATAAGCAAAAACATAAACAGGAATGATAGAGAGGTACGGATATTTTAAACAGTGAAATCTGGTTGTGCTCGACTGGGTGGAAAGGGACATCCCTGCTGTTTGGGATCTTGGGACCTCGGGACCTCTCATCTGCCCACACATGTCTCCAATGCCTGTCACAGGCATGGGCTCAGTGCACAGCAGCAACACGAGGAACATGAGTTGCTGAAAGCTCCTGGGTTTCAGTAGTAATAATACACAAACACCTCATGTACCTTCAGTACCGCATCTGGTAAAAACGCTATCTTTAGCACGGGGCCTTTGACGTGATGAAAGGTGTAGAGAGGAGCCAGTGCAAAGAAGAGTTTGATTTTCTCAGCCAGGTGTGGCATGCTTGAAAACGCTATGAAACCTGAAAAGCAGTGAGACATCACGACGATAACCCCAACAGCAACAATGCTCATCCCAGACCTCCTTTTTGAGACACAGGGTTTGAACAAAACTAAATGCTCCTGGATGTCAGCACAGCCCAGGATGGCTGGGCAAGACGTAGCAAACCTCTCCCATGCAGAAGGACCAAGAAGTCAGGTAGGAAAAGTGGCCCCATGGGCCAACACAGCCCTGTCCTCAGCAGTCTTCAGGTTGGGACAGATATTGATGTCCCTCTCCCGTGGCATCCTGGCGCCCTGCTCCCACCCACTGCCAGCTCCTCCTCCTCACTCACCCAGAGAGTTGCCTTGAGCGTGGCCGACGTAGAACAGTTTCTCCTGCCTGGTTTGCCTTAGGATGAAGCCCACCATGGCGGGGAGGTCGTACATGGCCATCTCGTGGAAGCTGGGGAGCAAGGGGAGAAGCTGGAGGAGGTGCCCATCTCCCAACCTCCCATGGACCTCAGGTGGTCGGCGCTGGCAGCCCAGAATCCCAGCCCCATCCTTGGTGGCATTCTCACCTGAAATCCCAAAACTCCTCTTGGTCGACAGAAAGGTTCAGGTGCCGTCGGGACCAGCTGTTCCCCCGGCTGTTTCCAATCCAGACGTCGTACCCTGTGTCTGCGAGGATGAAGCCCAGGCTGCTGTTGGGGAGGTTGTCCACCCAGTCACCACCATCTAAACTGAACCCGTGCACTATCAACACAGGTGACCTGGCTCCTGAAAGAGGAGAAATCGGGTTCTTCACACAAGAAAACCCCTTCCCATATGGAAATAAAACAGTTCTGTGCATCTCAGTATTATTTTCTGCAGGCTGCACATTAAACTTTCTCTCCTCCCATGATTTCCCTGCCTCTGCTGGTGCTTGTTTTGTTTGAAGGACTTTTGCCACCCCTGGCCCTGAGCTATCAGGAAACCTTGGACCAGGGCAAGGGGCTTGCTCCAGCTAAGGAGCCACTGGGGCTCGCTGGGTCACGCTGCCCCATCCCGGATGCAACAAAACACAATAATGAATTACTGCATTCCCAGGGACAGCTCAAGGCAGCTGGGCAAAAACTTCTTATCCCTCTTCCAGCTGCCGAAACTGTGTCTGAAGGCACAGGCATTCACACTGGCTTCCCCTTGCACACTGCCTCATCTCTGAGCACAGTCAGGGCTGCTTCACCCTTGGTGAAACTGAGCCCACCTGAGTGCCCAGCATCGCCCTTGCCATGGGGAATCCGGTTGAGGCTGAGGAAGTAGCCGTCTTCTGTCAGCACATCGTACTCCTCGCTGGGATACCCGTGGAAACGGATCTTCTGGCTCTGCAGGGACAACAGTCCGAGGGGAGAGGGTGACCCGTTTGTGTCCATCATCCTGTGCCTGACCCAACAACACCCACTCCCACCACCCAAGCTCTCCAGTGTCACCTCCACCTGCACACACGAGACCTGAAGGTCCATCTATGTTAGAGGAAGACCAGAGAGAGGCCAACCTCAAGCTGAGAGCATGAAGTGAGTGACACCCATGCAAATATAGGAAACTCTTGGTGCCCCAAGCCCTTTGGCTGACCCTGGGTGCAGATGCCAGGGTAAGGGATGGGGAGATCCCAGCTGGACTCTCAGGGAGGAATTGGGCCCAGGGAAGCCCAGGTCCTGCAGAGGTCTGTTTGATCCCCCAGCACTTACGATGTTCATGAACTGCTCGGGGTTGTCATGGCTCACTCCAGCACATGGGATGGCATTGCCCAGCCCCTGGGCCAGGCACAGGGCCACCAGCAGCAGCCACATCTCGCGTCTCCACAGCACCTGGGGGATAACGGGGTTGGCATAAGCAGGATGGTGAGTGCGCCAGAGGCACGAGCAAATGCTGTGCAGCTCCAGCACTGCTGGCAGGGCTGCCAAAGCCTGATGCTGCAATGTGGAGTGGGCATTTCCATCCCAAACCATGTCAGCTGCGGTACCATACAGGACCCTCTGCCAGCGACTGGGCACTCAGCAGCATCCTGCAGCTGAAGCCAGCTGAGCAAAAGCACCCAGTGGCACACAGGTGACAAGGGCTGAGGGTCCCCAGGGGATGCAGGGGAAGAAATGGAAAGAGGCCACATCTGGCCTGGGGGGCTCTGAGCTGAGCACAGCTGGGGCTGGCAGGGGCTCAGGGAAAGCCATGTCTGCAGCTGCTCTCCTGCCCTTTTGCCCTTCACCAGGACTCCTTCTCCAGACACTACCAGAGGCTACCCAGGTCTCTGGTTTGACCCCACAGAGCTGCTTTTATGGTCCCCACCTTGAGTGTTAAAGCCTGCTGGTGCTGCCGCACATCACCTGGCACAAGTGAGTCCCCTCTCCAGATGAGGGTGACTGCTCTGTGGGGATGTGCCCAGCCTCTGAGAGCCCATTGTCCACCTGAGAGCCACATCCACACCGTGCAGGTGGAGGGCCACCGGCTTAAGCTTTGCATTTGTAGAGGTGTCTTAATATGCCAGTATTATCTCCCACCAAAATCCACCTCATAATGCTTCCCAATCCCCTGTGCACTTAGGAACCCACCCCAAGCATCTCTTGCTGGTCCAGCTGCAACTGCATTGTGGGACAAGCAGCCTCCAGCCACCCCCTCTCTGGGAAAAGCATCAGGATGCTGATTCCCCGAAAGCATCCTCCCCCAAGCAGGAAGGGTCGTGTCGGAGGTCTGGTCTGCAGGAGCTCCCCTGCTCCATCCCTGCTTTGGATGGTTTATAGCTCATCACCACATGTTCCTGATGTGCCCTGCCATCCTCAGCACCCCAGCCCAAGGAGATCCAGACTTCAGGCCAGGTCCAGCGAAGTCCATTTCCCTGGTGTCCCTGTTGCATGAGGTAGAAAAGACTCTGCCTCTCAGAGGAGGTGTCTGGGTGCATTTTCCCAGCATACTTCCAGCATGGAAAGGTCTTCCTGGGCTGCTCAGGAAAATGGAAACACCTACGCACTGCATAGCACCATGTAAGCAACAGAAAAAACTCACTATCACACACTAAAAAAAAGTGTCAACTCAAGTCTTGCTCTGCGTTCAAGTCCACCACCAACATTTTGGTGCCTACATCTCCCTGTGCAGATGAGGACATCCTGGGATTAAAGTGCTGTGATGGTCAGAGGAAGGTGAGGTTGGATGAGCCTGTGATCCTGCTAAACCCAATCTGGCCCTTGTCCTGCCCGGCTGCCAAACACCAGCGACTAGAGGCTGGATCCATTGGTGCAAAACACCATTTTAAGGTGCTTTTAGCCTATAGCCCCTCCAAACTGCATGTGGAAGGAGGGAAAGAAGCACAGAAGGAAGGTAGGAAGGACAGAAGGAAGGAAGGAATTACAGTGGCTGCCTTCTCACCAGGCTCAATTGCACACGAACGTAGGCAAGATGTTGCAGGCCATGCCTGGGGACATCAGAGACAGACCAAATTACTGAAATAGCAACCTCAGCAAGCAGTGTGGATTACAAGGGACTGAGAAGCCAAGCCTGCACAGGAATTAGGAGATGCCAGAGGGGGCCTCCCCATGCCAGATATAACAATATGCTTCCCCGTGCTGTTTTCCTGTTGCAAAACCCACCCTGAGTTTTCATACCAATTGCATTTTCTTGATGAGCACGTCACTTAGGAAACAGCTTCTTTCCCTTGGGTCTACACCTTGGCTTTCAAGGCTTGGCTGGACAAAACTAGGGCTGGCCTGAGCTAGCACTGGGGATGGTCCTGCTCTGAGTAGGAAGTTGGACCAGAGGTCTGCAGAAGTCCCCTCCAAAAAGCCATGGCTGGCCTGGACCCAGCCGAAGTGGCCTTTCCCCATCCCCTGGGCAGAGAGGTCTCCAACCCTGCCAGGCTCTGCCCCCACGGTCCATCTGCCCTACATCTGGAGCCAACCCTGCACATCATCATATGCAAGAGGACCTTTCACTGCGCCATGATCGGCAACAGCCCACAGGCCTGTGGTTTCTGTGGCTCACGCCCAGCTCACATCCCTGCACATTTTGTGATGAGGATTTCCTCCACCCAACACCCCCTCGCCCAGCTCCTGAGCAGTGGCACTAAGATTTTCCATATGTCTTGGAGGTCACCACCATAGCTGAAGGCTCTGCTGCCCACATCAGTGGCATCCAGATATTACGGTGGCACACCATGGTAACCATGACCTGTGACAAGCTGTGCCACAAAGCCCACAGATGCCAGTGAGAGCGCTGACAAGCATTCAGCCACTTACAGAAGCAACTCCTTCTGGTATCCCAAGAGATTAAAGCCTTTGTGGCAAAGGAGGAAGGATTAGTCACTGCGCATACCTGTGGCATTCAGCAAGCAATAATAGACTCCTGGGTTTTGATGTAAAAACACAGTAGGAACACATAAAGACCAGCCAAAATGACAGTCCCCACCTCCTGCACCCAAGCCTCAGGATCACACAAGTCATCAGAGTTGTGTCTATCCCCAGGTACCCAGCGCAGTCCGGAGCCAGCCTGCGGTGGAGCATTCCCTGCTCCTGCCCCAGCAGGGGAGGACTTGGCAGAGGACATGTCAGCTCACTGCCTCACAGGGGACCTGCCCATGCTGTCCAGCAAGCCTTGCCTCCACAGAGTTCAACCACAGCAGGGCCGTCTCCTCCAGCCCCCGACTGCCCATCTCCAGCTGGCGCAGCTGCATGCTGCCATGCTTCAGAGCTTCAGCACTGCCTGATGGCACACCTGGGCTCAGACCCCAGGTGTTTTGGACCACTCAACTCAGATGTGGGTCCTCCCACTTGCCTCTTGCACCAAGCCAAAGTATGTACCAGAGCACATCAACAAACTTGAGAAGAGCCCAACAGTGCCTTCCTCAGAAGAGAGACTGCAACACGTCCCACCATCCAAATCCAGAACCGCTGTCTCTAGTGGCAAACTGCTGCTCAGCTGTGAGTCCCTGGGCATAGGCAAGCAGCATGGAGGAGAGCAGAGATGGTCTCTGCTCCTTCTCAGAGGTGCCATTCCTCATGCATCAGCCCTGGATAATCCAACCAAGCCAAAGCTAGGGGTGCAGGACACCCCATCCCCTCCACACAGGCAAAATGGGTGGAGACCCAGGAAAATGTCTAACCACAGCACTCCCTCAGCTCACCGGGAAACACCAGAGCTCAGGCTTGCAAAAAACAAGGAGGTCAGATGCAGAACTGCAAAGCAGACCCTTCAGAGAACACTTTAACTGCGATGGTGACCAAAACGCCCAAGTTCTCCACACATAAAATGAACAGTTGGAAGGATAATAAAGCCTCTTGACTTAGTTGGGATCCTTTCTTTCAGCAACAGTCTGGGCTAGAAGGAGAGCACACACTGCACATCAACCTGACCTGCTGCTCCAGGCCCGTCCGTGCAGTCAGGAGGATCGGCGGCACTGAGTGAACCCATCCTCTCAGCTTATAAATAGACAGGGAGAGGCTGGGACTTGTCCGTCAACATTTGAAAGCCCAGTCACTCTCCAATCACACTGCCTGCTCTTCCTCTCCAGCCCAATGATTCAGATGTGGCAACCCGAACCCCAGGGTCTCAGCAGCAAAGCGCCACATCTTGAAGGTAGTTAACAAGCTGTTGGGCAATGTCCCCATCACCGGGAACACCCAGGCCTTGTGGCATCCTGCAATTGGGAGTTGCATTTTTGGCATACCTCTGCAGAGGGATTCCAGCTGCCTCGTCTGTAATATGAAGGGCAGCATGCTCTGGGGTTGCCAGAAAGGTGCCAGCTACTCATGTTTAGCTTTCCTGGTGTAGGTACCGGTTGGCAATGCATGTCAGCTCTGCGTGTCAGCAGCAGGCACAGGGATGACCACGCTGCCTAGAGGAGGTGGCGCAACCATGCCTGGGTTGAAAGGGAAGAGGCAGAGCTCACCCAGGAAAGAAGGAAGAAATACCAGGTTCACATGACACTGATGGTCCGACTTTTATCAGTGTGGAGATCCCAAGAGTGGAAATCCAAAGGGTGCAAAGCAAACTCACATGGGCAGACGTGACAATCAGCCCTCCACAATGGCTCTGCGTCCACAGGCCCCTTCAACCACATGTCTTCCAGCCCCATCACCTCTCCTCCTGCCAGAAGAGCAATGGTGGTGGGAAGGGACCTCTGGGTTCTGCATCCCAGCCTCCCGCTCACAGCAGGACTGTCGCCAGCAGCCATGGCTCTGTCTAGTTGAGGTGGACCCATGTGACTGCAGAGCAGCATCCAGGAAAAAGCCAGGTGGAGGAAAACAAGCATAACCAGCCTGGTATATGGGACAATCATCCCTGAGCCAGCAATTAATGCATTAACGGTTTCTGATCTACTCTGTTTCACAGCTCCTGTGCAGTGCTCACTGAGCATGAGACTGGGGTCCCACCTGGGTGTACTTCCATATGTCTCATGGTTGAGATATTGGACCTCTCCACTTTCTGTCAGCTGGGGAAAACAGGACAGTCAGCATGGGAGCTGCACAAGGCCATAGCCCAGATCCTCTCTTCCTTGCACCACCCCAATGGACCCTCAAGAGCTTGCTGAGAACCTGGGACCCCCTCTTCTCCTGGTGGGATGTGGGTACTGATGCACAGACCAAACCACAGTGGCACCTGCTGCCAAGCCAGGGCCAGTGGAGCCCTGGGACAGCAGGCTCACAGTTCACACGCCCCAATGTATTGCCTTTGACTATGGTCCCTGCATGTAAGACAAATAATAAGATCTGAAATATTGGCCATAAACATTGTTTTGAAAGTCCTCTCCCCATGCCACAGCCCTGCTCATACCCTCCCTGGGCATTTACTGCCAGCCACCCCTGGAGACTGTCTGCCCTGGCCATGTTGATGTGCCCTTGGTTTTGAACTGCTTTTGGATGTGACTTTCATGGCAGCAAAGATATTAAGTAAGAAGGATTGCTCCTGCCTGTGGGTTATGCAAGTCCCAGGAAACGCAAGTCTGACAGCGGAGTCCCAGTTGGTGCCTTGATCTGAACAAGCAACAAATGTGTTTTGCCACCATCAGGTCTCTGCAGGACAACCAGCAAGTCAGGCTCTTTGCAGGCAGCTTCAAGTCCAAAGTCTGTGATGGAACAGGTCATCTGGGTTAGAAGAAAGCCCAGACTGGGACCGAATTGGAACCCACTCATTTCACAGCACAACCATTCGATACTCAAGTCAGGCTGCATTATTTCCAGGGCCAAATCAGCCTGACTGCAGAAAACCCCTTTCAAACCAGCTCTAGCCCTCTTCCTTGGGTCCTGACTCATGAGCCTTAATGGCAGTTTGTATCAGGTTATTCAAGAACATCTCTTTGGAAAGCAAATTGGATTTGTGCAGCAAGACATGAGGTGATAGGTCTATTGTCAATGACTGCCTATACGTTGGTCTAAGGCAGGTTTGCCTGAGCAGGTTGCTCTTCCTGCAGCCGGGTGCATAAGAGACATGGATCTGCCCTGGCTGGAGACGATGTAGGTGTCCCATGCACACAGCGGCAGCATCCGCTCCATAGATGCTTACTTCTTCTTGAATTAGGGTGCCAGCACAAATGCCATCATCCTCCCTGAGAAACAGAGCAGCCTGTTCTCACGCAGTGGGAGGATCTCCATCTTACTGACTGATATGTTTGTTCAGTGCTACCAAAACAAGTAGGTTTTGCTTTTGCACCAGATTGCTCTGAGGTGGTGACTGCAGGCCATGGAGATGTCCAACCCTGTCTTCCATGGACCAAGCTTATCCACAGCCCTGGAAGGACAGTGTCACCTCCGTTGAAGGAGCTCAAGGAATGACTGTCCAGGTGAGGAATCAGCCCAACAGAAGACAGAATGGGTCACAAAGTGCTCATGACTTTTGGAGTGGTATTACTAGTGAGCAGAATATTTCCTCTGTCAGTGTGAAATACCTCTGGCTTGGATGGACCCACGCTTATTGTGGTTTTCACCAACAGAATTATTGTTTGCTTGTTTTCCTAAATTTAAATGCTCACATGAACATTTAAATGCTCATGCAGGATGTGGCACTTTGCAAGAGCTTCATTTAATTACAGGGCCTTTGGGTGCCGTTCCCACACCCAGCTGAGGTCCTGGAGTAAGCGGGCTGGTTTGGTAAATCAGTGCGAGGATGTAACCATTCACATGGCATTTCTTTGAGCACAAATATCAGTACTCAAATTCAGGGCTCATGGTGCTGATAGCACAGTCCAAGCAATCCAAAAGGCAGCATTTATTTACTTGCAAACTTGTCCTGTAGCCTTTTTCCAAACTCTTTTACAGTGGCTTGTGCAAACCAGAGCATGTATCTGTAATGCTTCTGGTGCATATAGCATGTTCAGCAGAGGATGTTTAGTTTTTTGAAGAATGTGGAGAGGACACAG
>NW_008825613.1:1974166-1978005 GCF_000699105.1 Pygoscelis adeliae
GGCGGGTTTTGAGTCACCTGGGGTATTAAAGAAAATGCAATGAAACCCAAAGGAAGCATAAGATGCAGGAACATTTTCACTGACTCAAGGACCTACAAACATCTCTGCCAATGACCTTGCTGCTCATTGCACTCCTACTTAGTCTGGATGGCCATGTTTGCAGCCTCTCCTGCCTTGAAAACAGTTACACAGAGGTGGCAGAATACTAGGCTAGGAATGCCCTGCCCTAAGTGACCTTTCAGGCAACATCAGGCATGGACCTGGCAAGGCAAAGGTGAGCGTTCCTACAAGAAAAGAGAGTGAAAACCATGCTGAGAAGTGCCATAGAACAAAGTAGGCATTTAATCATCAACTTGACCAAGAAAAAGATCCAAGGCTCCTTTTATGCAAGATGTTGTACCTTGCACTGAAAGCCTCAACCACAGGTACCCAAGAAGAACATAAACACAAGTAAAAGGTTAAGAGGTGGCAGAAAAAGCCACTGACGTATAATTGCTAGAGCAGAAGACATGCAAGATATTACTGGATGCCAAGAAGGGGAAGATTTTGCAACAGCTTCCCATTTGGGGCAAGATGCTTTTGTACTCTAATGACTTCTACCTGGCCCTACAACATTACAGGAATGGTATTTCCTGTATCAACACTCCTAAAGTGTTGTCCCAAGAAAGGCCAACATAATAAATTATGTCTTGTCCAGTGTCCTGCAGAACAAGATCAACAGTTGGTGAAAGGTCCAGCAATACAGCCAAATTTTAGGGGGGAAATAATTCTCAGTACATGTAATTAAGCACTGGAACAGGTGCCCAGAGTGTTGATGGGATGCCCATCCCTGGAGATGCTCAAAACTGAACAGGACAAAGCCCTAAGCAGCCTGATCTAGTTGGAAAATAACCTTGCTTTGAGACTTGCTATAGACTAGAGACCTCCAAGGGTCTGTCCAACCTAACTACGTGCCTGTCTGAGGAAGGCTAAAGAGCAGAAGCACAGCAGAAGAGATGTCCCAACTGTTGATTGACACACAAACACTGTTGGACCAGAGGACTGCTAGGCAGATGAGGAAGTCTCCTGAGCAGAGGCTTTGGTGGGACTAATCTCCACAGAGGAGCTTATCAGGAGCTTTGCAAGGTAGAGACAGCCAGGACCACTCTGCTGAGCCACCCAGCTCCACAAAGCAGGGTCCTGTGGCAAGTCAAGTGCAACAGAGGCTGTTGAAGCTACGAAGGAGGGCACATGGGTGTACATGTCTGAAGGCACCCATCGCAGGAGTTAAGCAAGCGTCAGTGTGCCTGAGTTCCCCAAGCTCCTCCTGCTCAGCAGAAAAGTCCAGCTGTCCTCTAGACCAGCCGTTCCCTATCCAGACACCATCCTCACATGTGGCAGCCTCTTCTCTGGAGACCTTCTGAGGTTACAAGACCTCCTGTAAGGCCCTAATTGTGCTTTTGTAGTGTAAAGTACTTGGTGCAGAGAAAACATTGTTTTGTTTCTTCCTTGCTCCATAAGTTACAGGCATTGCTCCCATCAAATATGGAATATGACTAATGCTGAGTGTGTCTGTGTGGCCCTCTGCAAACCCTCCGATGAGGGGTAGGCATCCGGTGGTGTTTTAGGTGGATCAAGAGTGGTGACTGATCCTTACAGCTCCCCAAAACCTACAGGGCAGCCACATCTGCCCAGTAACTGCATTCAGGTGTCTGTGCCTGCTGAGACCCACATTTGGCACCACTGATGGCATCATTCTTGAATCCCATGGCTTCTGCCCATGGCCCAGCTCCCATGCTGACTCATGAGGAAGCTTTGCAAGAGCTCGTCTCAGTCCAGAGTCCCAGCAGCAATGCTGAGACCTCTGGGACATGCTCCCCTCCAGCATGTCACCCATACCACAGCCTTCCCACAGCTAGAGCAGGCGATGCTGGCCATGCTTCAGTCCAAAGCTCAACCTTCAGGTAACTCCAGGAGCCTGTGCAGGACAGAGACATCCCTTTCAGTAACCTGCTGGTCTAGCGAGGGACCATTACAAGCCATCTGTCCCAGTAAGATGCTGACCACCAGGTCTAAAGGCTACTCCTTCTTTTGTTCCAGGAACAAAAAGTGGCACCCAAGAAAGAGCAGATCATGTTGGCTTGACATCCACCACAGATCAACAGTTAAGTCTTTGGGTGAGATGCTGGTGAGGCATAACTGGTAACTCCCACCTGCAGGGACCAGGTGCCCCTTGGCAGCTTGGCCATCAGGAAAAGCCTTAGGAAACCCTGGAGCTGTTTCCCATAGAGCAGAAGTTGTGATCAAATAGCAGGTGATGCGTCTGTCCTTCCTGAAGGAGCTGTTTCTTCCACTGCCCTGGTCTCTGTGTGCAGACATGGTGGAGAGTCCTTGCTTTTCTGGCGGGCAGATCAGAAGTGAGAAAATTCACCTTGGAGGGAAGAGGGCAAGGGGTAAGACAGACTCCAGGAACCACAGTGGGGCCACCTTGGTCTGGAGTGGCAGTGCCAGCTTCCCCAGCAGCCAAAATCCTGGGGTGCCTGGACTCACCAGGCACCTCCAGGCACTGGAAAGCTGTCCCCAGCTCCTGGGCAGCTCTGGGCAGCTCATCCCATGGCCACGGCACAGCTGAGAACGTGCTGAGACCAGCCCTTTTGTGACACCTGTGGCTCTCCCCCTTGCCCCCAGAGTCCTTTACAGCCCTCCACTGCTTCCCTGGGGACCTAAAGGCTTCCGGCACACGACTGCAGCAGCTTGGCTCCTTGTCAAGCCAGCAGGTCATGGCTTGCTCTTCCAGGAGCCTGTGAGCCCCATGGCAAAAGTGCGTTCAACGTCCTTTTATTTAGGGACACGTTCATTAACACCAGCGGCCACCTGTGTGCCACCCAACAGATTGTGAGAAGGTGGCCGTGGATGGCACCACATGCTGTTTTCAGCTGAAAAAGGTGGAAAGATATCACAGGATAGGCAAGCTGCAGAGCTGGGCTGACACAAGCTCATCCCTAGCACACACGGGCTGGACTCGGGTCACCATGAATTGCTCAGAGATGTGGGGATGTGAGGTGTGAGGGGAGACTGCATCTGAGGACCATCAGCAGGAGCCAACAGTTGCACGGCTCCCTCCAAGGCAGGTGTCAGAAGCAACGAGAGAAGAGACCAGGTTTGGGAATTACCTTGCCCACTGCATAAAGATGGGCTGGAAAGAGCTCTTGTATTTGGTCGCTGTTTAAAGACCAAGGCACCCCATCAAGCCTGGCTCCCAGCCTTGTCCCGGCCCAGAGCTGCCTTTCCCCCACCACTTCCAGCATCAGCGACAGCCTCCAGCAGCAGAGGTGACATGAGAGTCTTCTCCCTCAGCTTCCCCACCACTACTCCTTGGGCATCCAATACTAATCCAGCGACACCTCGAAGCCTTACCCTCTCCTTCCCACCACCCCAGAGCCTGCAATGGCTGTTGGGTTGCTCCCCAAAGCCTGCTCCTCCCTAGCCCAGCTCACAACCTTCAAGCTGTGGGTCTCTGCAGCACTCACATACCATCCTATCACCAGAGCAGGCACAGACAGAGGAGACTCCCATAACACTTGGAAACGAGCCCTGAGATGCACAGAGCTCTGCAGGCAGACCTACACAGACCTCCTTGCAGGAGCTCCCTGTAAAGCCCCCAGGTTTAGCAAAGCCAGCTCCCACCAGGTTGCAGGCAGGGACACTTGGCACCAAGGGCAGCAGGTAGAAAGGAGCTAAACCCAGTTCTGCCCATGCTCCCTGTGTCCTCACAGGCAGCTTCTGGCCTCCAAGCTCACCTTCATCTACCTCAGTGGCTTGCAGCAAAGCCCGCTAAGTCTTCCTTGGTCCTTCAGAAG
>NW_008825613.1:1978120-1978637 GCF_000699105.1 Pygoscelis adeliae
TCCAGCCCCTGCCCCACCTCCTTAACCTCTCTTCCCAGACAGGCTCAGCTGCTCTGCAGGAAGGATGACTCCTCGCCTGGCCCTCCCGCGTCCCTCAAGGCAAAGGAGACACACGCATGGATGAAAGCCCCAGGAGGGGGTTATTCCCTCTGCTTGGCACTGGGGAGGCCAAATCACAGTGCTGTATCCAGTTTTGGGTTCCCAGGGACTAGTGAGACACTCCCAAACTGGAGTCAGCCTGGGGACACTGTGATGATGGTGGGTGGGGGCCAGGGCATGAGAGGAGAGGCTGCGGGAGCTGGGCCTGCTCAGCCAGAGATGAGGAGGTGAAGGCTGATCCAACGGAATTTTCCCCTGCCCAAAGGGGTCCTGGAGGTGCTGGGGCCGGACTTTGCTCGGAGGGGCACAGCGAGAGCCCCAGAGGCACCGGCACAAGCTGCAGCATGGGAAACCTCTGCCAGCCTCAAGGAAACAACCCGTCCCCATGCAAGCGAGGCATCCCTGGGATAGGGCCCCG
>NW_008825613.1:1978695-1982181 GCF_000699105.1 Pygoscelis adeliae
GCGGGTTGCCTGGCAGATCCAGAAAACTGCTCACTGAATGAAGCCCTCGGCTTTTCCTCTCAGCCAGGGCAGCCACATGTCAGCACAAGTCCCTCTTGGCACGTCCTTCAGCTTGTGAGCACCCAGAGACCTTTGCTTTGCTATTCGGGAGTGAAAAGCTACTGCATATTCCCTGAGAGCACCCAGCACATGTGTGATGGGTATCACCTCCCTGTGGCTCCATCCACCTGTGTAAGGGTGGGCTCCCAAACATGTGCACCTCACCAAGAGGCTCGCAGAGCATCCAAGGAGGCTGCTTCTACACCATCCACTCAGCCACCACTGTGTCTCTGCCGGCACACTTTAAATAATGTCCAGTGCCTTCAGCACAACCAGCATGTGCACGGTCAATAATCAACAAAATCATCACTGGAGCCAGGATGTGCTTTCCCCCACCAAGCAGGAGCTGAGAGATGCAGAGGGACCTGGGGACATGCAGGTGGGAAGGGATGGAGCCTGGGAAGATGCATCTCCAGGGCTGGACCTGCCCCTTGGCCAATGCAGCATGCCACAGCCACACACCCCACTGCCCAGGCAGGAGGTTGCAAGGGGGCTGCTCTACCACTCGCAGCCCAACGTCCAGTGGACAACTGCCTCTCCTTGAAGTTAACGCTGTCTTTCCACCCTGCTGCTGACCTGTGGTGGTTTGCAAAATAGCTTCAGAGGGAGGGGGTTATTCATGTGAGCAGTAAAATGATAAGGTAGCAATGGAGCTCAGCGCAGACTGCAGGAAACCTTGCTTATCCCCTGGTGACAAAAGAGGAGAGCAAACTGGAGACAGAGGTGCCCTGGGTTTTTTGGGTTGGGGTTTTTTTTTTCAGTAACAGACTTTACGCTCTGCTACTGACAAACCAGAAAAGCCTGAGCTCAAGTATTTTGCTAAATTAAACTCAACAGTTTAATCATGCACACACAAGAAGAAACATCTCACCTGCTCTACATGAGAAGGAACACCAATAATCTTCATAACCAGCTGAAAAACATGGAGGACTTGTGGAGGAGTTTATTTCTTCCCTTCTGCTCCTTCACAACTGCAGAGTGAAGAAAGGCAGTGTCAACCAGGGCATCAGGGTGATGCTGGCTGGCAGCAGCCTCTGGGGGTCTGTGATCCAACCTTGGCCCCCATCAGGGCCAAATTCACAGCTGCAGCAGGTTGTTGAAGGTCTGAAATAACAGCATGACTTATCAATGCATTATAACAAAAGCAATGGAAACACACCTCTCACCCAGCCGAAGCAGCATAACTGTGACCAGTGGCATTACAGTTCATAACATGGATGGTGAGAGGGCTGGACCTGGCCAGACTGCTCTTTCCTATCCTCCCAGCAGAGAGGGCTCCATCCCTGCAGAGTTCCTGCCCTGGGTGGCCGTGGCCAGGCTGTAGAACCACCTCATGAAGTGGCACCTCACGCTCAAGGAGAGGTGGACGACCGTTTGTTTTTTTTAAATATATCAAAACACTACACTTTCCGTGAGGGTTTGGGCAGATCATCTTGCTCACCAGCGCTTCCACAGCACCCTCTGCTGCCCAGGCTTTCCCTTTTCCTTCAGAGAGCACCATCCCACGGATGACAATCAGTCCACCACATCAGTGCCTACATGACCAGACAGCAGTTAGCTGAAGAGCAGGTAGCACTGAGAAATTTAGGAAAAAGTACACGAGATTAAAGTGGCTTGGGGCAGGCGGTCTCCTCGGAGGCAGAGCCATGGCACCAAGGGGATGGGGGACTGTGAAGAGGGGAGGGCAGGGTCACTGGGATGCAGTGACCATGGTCCCCCGAGGCTGTGCACCTACCCCAGGGTCTTCCCAGAAGTGCTGATATCTCTACAGGAAGCCCCTCCAGGAGCAGGAGGCTTTGTAAACATTGCTGTCAAATTGATATAAACAGAATAGACTATTTCAGTTGGAAGGGACCTACAACGATCATCTAGCCCAACTGCCTGACCACTTCAAAGATGACCAAAAGTTAAAGCACGTTGTTAAGGGCATTGTCCATATGCCTTTTAAACACTGACAGGCTTGGGGCATTGACCACCTCTCTAGGAAGCCTGTTCCAGTGTTTGAACACCCTCTCAGTAAAGAAATGCTTCCTAATGTCCAGCCTGAACCTCCCCTGGTGCAGCTTTGAACCATTCCCACGTGTCCTGTCCCTGGATCCCAGGGAGAAGAGATCAGCACCGCCCTCTCCACTTCCCCTCCTCAGGAAGCTGCAGAGAGCAATGAGGTCGCCCCTCAGCCTCCTTTTCTCCAGACTAGACAAACACGGAGTGCTCAGCTGCCCCTCATAGGACATTCCTTCCAGCCCTTCACCAGCTTGGTTGTCCTCCTCTGGACGCATTCGAGTACCTTCACATCCTTCTTAAATTATGGGGCCCAGAACTGCACACAGTACTCAAGGTGAGGCTGCACCAATGCTGAATACAGCAGGACAATCCCCTTTCTTGACCGGCTGGTCATGCTGTGTTTGATGCACCCCAGGATGTGGTTTGCCCTCTTGGCTGCCAGGGCACACCACTGACTCTTATTGAGCCTGCTGCCGACCAGCATCCCCAGATCCCTTTCTGCAGGGATGCCCTCCAGCCACTCCTCTCCCAGTTTAGACTTGTGCCCGGCGTTACTCCATCCTAGATGCAGAAACTGGCATATGAACTTGTTAAATTTCATCCCATTAATCATTGCCCAATGCTCCGATCTATCTAGCTCCTTCTGCAAGGCCTTTTGTCCCTCAAGAGTCAACAGCACCTCCCAGTTTGGTATCATGAGCAAACTTGATAACGGTGCATTCAACTCCTGCATCCAGATTGTTGATAAATATATTGAACAGCACTGGCCCTAGAATTGAGCCCTGAGGAATACCGCTGGTCACTGGTGACCAGCCGGATGTAGCCCCATTCACTACAACCCTTTAAGTCCTGCTGTTCAGCCAGTTCTTTACCCAGCACCCCATGAACCCACTCATCCCACAGTTGGACAACCTGTCCAGAAGGATGCTGTGAAGGACAGTATCAAAAGCCTTACTAAAATCCAGAAAAACATATCCACTGCCTTCCCTTCATCCACGAGGTGTGTGACCTTATCATAGAAGGATATCAAATTAGTTAAAGAGGACTTTCCCTTTGTGAACCCATCTTGACTATGCCTGATGATTGCATTATTCTTTAAATGTCTTTCAATAGCACCCAGTATAATCTTCTCCATAATTTTTCCAGGAACTGAGGTTAAACTAACAGGTCCTTAGTTCCCTGGGTCTTCCCTCATGACCTTTTTGTAGATTGGAATAACGTTGACTAGCTTCCAGTCAGCGGGGACCTCCCCAGACTCCCAAGAACTTTGATAGATGAACGAGAGGGATCCTGCCATAACATCCACTAGCTTCAGAACTCTGGGATGAATCCCATCAGGCTCCAAAGACTTGTGAACATTCAGCTGATACAGCTGGTCCCTTA
>NW_008825613.1:1982647-1994383 GCF_000699105.1 Pygoscelis adeliae
AGCCCTTTTTCCTCTTGAGCACCATGAGGAATTCCCTATTCAGACAAGCTGGTCTTCTGCCCTGCTTGGTTGACTTAGGACATAGTGGAATTGCCTGCTCCTGTGCTTCTAAAAGGTGGTTCTTAAAAACTGACCAGCACTCATGGACTTCTAAGCCCTCAAAAGCAGATTCCCAGGGGACTCTGTTAAATAGCTCCCTGAATAGCTTAATGTTTGCTCTCTCAAAATCCACAGTGACAACTCTGCTGTCCTTTTTTCTCATTACACTGACAATTTTAAACTCAACTATTTCATGATCACTGTGGCCAAGACAGCCACCTACCATCACATCCCCACAAGTCCTTCTCTATTCACAAATAGCAAGTCTAGAAGGACATCTTTCCTAGTTGGCTCCCTGAGTACTTGTGACAAGAAGTTATCTCCTACAAACTTCAAGAATTTCCCAGATCTGCTCGTCACAGCCGTATGGTATTCCCAGCTGATGTCTGGGAAGTTGAAATCTCCCATATGGACAAGGGCTACCGATCCAGAGATTTCTCCTAATTGCCTATAGAATAACTCATCAGTGCTTACATCTCGGCTGGGCAATCGGTAGTAGACACCCACTACGACATCTGCTTTGTTTTCCATCCCCCTAATCCTCACCCAAAGGTTCTCAATCACATCACTGCTAACTGTAAGGGCTGTACCATCAAACCTCTCCCTTACATATAGTGCGACACCTCCATCTCGCCTGCCCTGACTACCCTCCTGAGCAGCCTGTAGCCCTCCATCCCAGCACTCCAGCCCTGGGACTCATTCCACCAAGTCTCACTAATACCAATGATATTGTAGCTCTGGGAACTGACCAATGCTTCCAGTTCATCCTGTTTCTCATACTGCGTGCATTGGTGTGCAACTCTTCCGTAGTGTCATGAAAATATTCCCAAGCAAGCCTGGGTAAGAAGGGTGTCTCCTTTCAGAGCAGACTGCAGCCCTCAGGTAAATTACATGTTCGCAGGAGGAAGGATTAGAGGGAGTGGCGATCTGTGACGCTCCCGAATGCGTGGAGCAGAGGGAATAATAGCCTGATGCGTGGTGGGCGAGAGCGGCATGCTCAGGCGGTGGGGACCTCCTGCTTGGTGGACATCAGGAAGAAAGGCATCACGCTTCTTGTGCTGCAGCCCCTGGACCACAACGGGTAATCCTTCCTCCTTGGGTGCCTCTGCTTTTGCACAGTTTGTCAGTGAGAGGCCATCTCTGGGCACAGCAAGAGAGAGCCATAGGTAGTTGAAAAGCTCCGTGGATTGGATGGTGGGGCTTCCCCAGGAGTCCTGAGTCCAAAGCAAAGTAATTTCTTCTTGCAGGAGGGGTGGTGGGAGCACTCGGGAGTCAGGACCATGCTGCTGGTGGAAGAGCTTTCACCCTGCTGCACCTCTCCCAGGTCACGGGGAGCTCTCAAGGTCTGCTGAGCTGAGGGACCCTTCACAAAGGGAATATTTTTACAGGTTGGCTGCTGGGAGGAAAGGGCCAACCTGGGCAAGGCTCTTCCCTTGAATTTGCATGCTATTCGCCTGACGTTATGCCATGAAAATGCTTTCTATCTCTCCTTGCTTTTCTGAAAGGCTCAGTCTTAAAAGTAATGAGACCAGAGTCTCCTGGGGCTGGGCAGCTGGGGAAGGGCTGTGTTGAGTGCATGTGGCTGCCGTCCTTGCTGTGCCTCCCACCTCTGCCTATGTGTCCCAGAGATCCACGTACTCCTCAGGAGCATCCCGAGAACGATCTCTCAACCTCCTTTCCCTGGGGAAGGAGAGCCCTGCAGGGATGTCGACAGCGACAGGTGATGCAATGAGGTGTCTCGGCCCCAAATCGCAGCCCGGAGGGTTCAGGGTGGAGGTGAGTGGGGAACCCTTCTTCCCCCAGAGTGGGGAGCAGCCATGGGAGGTGGGGTGTCACCATGGCTGCTCCCCATGGTGCAGCATGGGGCTGGCAGTGTTGCATGGGGCTGGTGTTGGTGCTCAGGGTGCTGCTGGGTGCATGGGGCACAGAGGGGTGCATGGGGCCAGCCTAGCTCCACAAAGCCACAGCCACCCCAGCCTCATGCTGGTGATACCACACTGTGAGCAGGAGGGTGGACAAAGGGTGTCCCAAGGTCCCCTCCAGCAGAGCAGCAGTGCCTGTGTGATCCCCCACATATCTGCTACAGGGACAGCAGAGGGAGCAGGTGGCTGTCTCCCTAGCTGCAAAACCACATCCTGCAGCATGGGAAGCCGGTTCCTCCAGCAGAAGAGTGAGGGGATGATGAGGGTTAGCTGGGAATTGACAGAAACCTGCTCGCAGTTCTCCTTTCGTTCCCCAGGAAGATATTCTGCAGGGAAGCAATGGGGTGGATGCAAGATACCTAGCACTGGCATCTGGCCGTGGTCGCTGCTTCCCATGCAGCCCAGTATAGGCACATGCATTCAGCAGGGATTTGGCAGGGCTCCTTGCTGCGGGCTCCACACAATTTAACTATTTAAGCACGTCACACAAGAGCTGAGACAGTATTTCTGTTGCAAATTTGTTGTCTCCAACAAATAAAATGATAGTAAGATGGTTTGTGGTAGGAACATGCCAAAACAGATACTTCAAAACCCTTCCCAGGAAAAACAGCAGGTCTCCTGGGACAGTATTTCACTCAGGTTTGCAAAAACAACTCAAATGTGTCCCGGGGTCTCTTTCAGCCATAAGGAGAGCCCAACCAAATCGCCTTATTTGATTTCATATTAAGAACAAAACCTCCATGGTCCTGCAACTTAAAATTGGGTGGTTTACTCTGGATTAGTTCAGCTATCAGTTTAACCAAATCATCTATTCTTCCAACTATCCGAGCCATCATTTTAAATGAATAGTCTATAATCACCCCCTCGAAAATCAGATTTGCCTAAGGCACATATAGCTGTAGACATACACATGCATTTTTCTGAATACAAGGATCTGATGGAGAATGTGTGATTAAAATGTGATGGAGTTTGGACTCTGGCATTGTTCAAGATAAGCAAAATGAGCCATTTTTAGAACCAATTAGAGGATTTCAAATTTAAAATTATTTCACCTGTTGAGTGGTCAGATTGATATACTAACAGAAGTGTAGTGCATGCCAAGTGAAGTGCGTGCAGTCCCTGGCTTCTGTGTCAGCACTGTCAATTTCTCTCACACTCATTGTGTTGACAATGTTTTGCAGAGCACCATGATGTGGCTGTTCATAACCATTGCTTATATAACGTGCATCAGTGAAAAGTCAGATGCAAGCCCTGAGGTGTCCATGGATGTTGTAAGTCCTGACTTCTTTCCCTTCTTTTCCTGCCTGGGCATGCAAGCTACCTATGCTGCCATAGTCTGGGCAGGAGCCATGGTCTCTGTGTGTGTATCTTCACCAGGGTTTTATACTAGGGTTTTATTAGAGCTTTTGTCTCCCTGTGCTTACCTACATGGAGATTTATGGCAGATGTTTACGGGGGAGTTCAGTCCAAGTCAACAGGTTTGGTCAACGCAGCTGTCTCAGGCTTGGAGCTTCACTGTCATTGCTGCCCTGCTCTTCACAAACATTGATTGCAACATGAAAAGCGACAATGGGTCTTTCTTTACCAGACCTGCTCAGGGAGTGAGGAAAACTCACACCTGCCAAAAATTTTAGCTGAAGTCATGACATCACCGTAGCATTGGTGGAAGGGATATTGGGAGGTCCCTACTCCGCCCTCCTGCTGACAGCAGGAGTCATCACCACCAGCTCAAGGCGGCCACTGTTGGCTTCACCCAGCCAAGCCCTAACACCCTCCAGGATGGAGACCCCCACCTCCCTGGGGACCCAACCCACACTGTCCTTCCCTTCCCACAGGGTGAAATTGTCCGCTACCATGGGTACCCCTACGAGGAGCATGAAGTGGTGACAGACGATGGCTATTACCTCACCATGCAGAGAATTCCTTATGGCAGAGACAACACAGGAAGCATGAGCTCCTCCCACGAAGCAGAGGCACAGGGCTCCAGCATGTTCTGCCCCCGTAAGTGCCACGAGAAGGTCTGCCTGGTCCAGGGACCCTGAAAGCTTTGCTGGGCTGGAGTAGGCCATGGTCAGGGCTGCCTCATCATGGGCTGGGTCCTCAAGGAGGCAACTTTCCCTGTAGGATTAGCCTCAGAACCAGAAGAAATGCAGGTGCCCACCACGCCGACCTTCTAGAAAATCACCCATTCCCTCCTTCCCCTTCACACCAGACGAGCGTGTGGCGAGGACATACCTCGACGTGGGGAGGATCTGCTCCAAAAAGGAAGGAAAAGATAAGGAGAATGAATGGGACAGAGAAATCTTGCCCCAGGTTTTACCCCAGCTCAAAGCCAGCCAGTGGAGCAGCAAAATGCCATTTGTCAGTAAAAAAACCCCCCATGTGTCCAATCCAATGCCATCTCACGATTTCGGCTCCTTTCTGTTCTTGACTTGAACTGCTGTTTCAAAGTGGAGGGGATGATGCCCCATTCCTGGCAGGGTGTCCCTCTCCTGGAAAGCAGGAGGACTGGTGTATGAACATGGCAAATAAGTGTAAAAAGCCAGATTTCCATTCAGGACACTTTGTCCTCAGCTGTCCAGGGTGGAAATGTGAGTCTTACATTGAGGGTCTAAAAACCAACAGAAAAAAGAGGAGACAAAGAAAAAAAAAAAAGAAAATCACTTTTATTTCAACTTTTTCACGCTGCAACCTGTGGCTGTCCTACCATATGAATTCAGATAACCTTGCGATGACCATGTTATGACTTTGAAGTTGGACCTGCTTTGAGCAGGGGATTGGAGCAGAGACCTCCAGAGGTCCTTTCCAAAGTAAACCTTTCCATAATCTCTTTTCCACTCTCTTCCTACAGCACTTCAGGCTTCCTGGTCCTTTGTAAAAAAGATCTTAAGTTTGTTCTGGGGAGCTGAGACTTGCCCATATGGCTTAAAGTGGGCAGGAGCATGTGCAGGAGATGCTCTTGACCCCTCCAGTACCTGTGTCTCTTGCAATGGGCAGCATGGTGTTGCTGTGCCATGGGAGGTACTTAGACTCTGCTGGGTTTTCAGTGTCTCCTGGTCAGACCCAGACTACCTGAGCCAAACAAAAGGGACTGTGAGGACGATGGTCTCCATGCAAAGGGCACAGTCAGAGTCCAGACAGACACAGGGCTTGGTTTCTTTCTTCCTGGGAGCATGATTTACTGAGCTCCATTCAGTGTGGAGTCCAACCTTGTTTTTCAGCTTCGCTATATCTATTTTCTCTGCCCTGGGATGACCAAAAAGCCTACTTGAAAAACAGCTCTCCAAAGAGGCTGAGGACATAGGCGACCATCTCCCTGCACTGGAGTCACTTCCCCAGGGGGTTGCTGCCAAAAGCGATACCTGGATTTTGAATTTTGCCAGTGGTCAGAGAAAATGATCCTCCTCTTCTTCCTTCAGCTCCAAAGCCTGCGGTCCTCCTGCAGCATGGCCTGGTGTTAGAGGGAAGCAACTGGGTTACCAACTTGCCCAACAGCAGTCTGGGCTTCATCCTCGCTGATGCCGGCTACGATGTCTGGATCGGAAACAGCCGGGGGAACAGCTGGTCACGAAAGCACAAAGAGTTTGAGTTTCACCACCAGGAATACTCAGCTTACAGGTATTTTCTGTGAAACTGAAGGGTGGGCAGGTACTTGGTACCCTGAGCAGTGTCCGTAGGCTGGAGGAGCAGTGCCGCTGACGGTTGCACCATCTGCCAGTGGACATAAACCGACACCACCAAGATGCCATAGGGGTGCCTATACCTGCTGGAGCCCTCGCCCGCTCCCCAAATAGTCATGCCACTACTTGCCATTTCCTGCCTGTCATTCTCAAGGTCAGCAACAGCAATTTCTTCGTGTGCCTGTCTCTGTTTCAGCTTTCATGAGATGGCCATGTATGACCTTCCAGCAACGATCAACTATATTCTGCAGAAAACTGGACAGGAGCAGTTATACTACGTGGCTTACTCTCAAGGCACCACCACAGGTACTTAGGAGGGAATCAGACCACTGTCAGAGTTACGTTAGCTGCACACCCCCATTTTGGGAGTGTTCTTCTGAGAGCCGGGATGGGGAGGGTAATGTCTAGGCACGTCCAAACAACGAAGGGAAAAGAGCAGGTAAAAATCCCTGCTTTAACAGAACAATTTTGAGCAGTGACAGTCCAAAAACAGTTGCAGCGATGGCTTTTGGTGCATCCCACTGCTGTCAGAGCCCCAGGAAGGACTTGCAGGAGCTGCAGCTGGGCTGAACAGTCAAGCTGGGAGCTGAAATGCATCAGCAGCAAAGGCTTCAGGTCAAGTCACCGACTTGCTAGAGCCACCTCCAAGGGTCCTTCCAATGGGCACACACACCTGGGAGTCAACAACTCTTTCAGAAATAAGAGGCAGGGTCTGCTTCCTTCTCCCTCCCGCAGGTTTCATTGCGTTTTCATCCATTCCCGAGCTGGATCGCAAAATCAAGATGTTTTTTGCCTTGGCTCCTATCACCACAAACTCAAATATGAAGTCACCCTTGGTAAGGGTGTTTGACCTTCCCGAGGGGCTGGTTAAGGTATGTCCTCGCTACATGCTTGTCTTGTGTGAAGGGGGAGGAGGGAACAGGAGGGTCTCGTCACCTGAGACATGCAGTGCTTGTACACCACTTCCATTTCCCTGCCCTCTGTGTGCCCTTTGCATTGAGCAGGTACATTTATGCCTACACTCTTGAGCCTGCGGGGCATTAAACAGTGTAAAGCATCCTCCTGTCCAACCCTAATCAGAGAAGAGCTTTTTCTAGATATTGTTTTTGGGTCCATCCTCCTAGGAGAAACCTCTTCTAGGAAGATCAGGGCTCTTCCAGGGCCATGGCCATTTCTGAAAAGCCAAAATTACAAAGCACAGCAAAGCTGTGGCAAAGAAGACAGCAACTTTCAGGGGTGAGCAGAGATGTGGGGAGTGTCTGGAGGCAAAACAGGAATGTGAACCACACTGATCAACGCCTTTGACTTTCACAGCTCATTTTAGGACGCACAGTGGTCTTCGATAAGGGCGAGATCTTGCAGCAAGTGATTTCCAGTCTGTGCAGCTACCCCATCTTTAAAAGCTTTTGCTCCTTGGTCCTTTACTTGCCTGGTGGGTTTACCAACAGCTTAAATGTGGTATGTACACTCCAGCTTACATTTTAAGTTATCCAGTTTCTCACTGTTTGAGCCTGAGTTGTCAACCAGCTGCCTTCACCTGGCTTTTCGCATCTTCAATCCATCGAATAATCTGGCCATTGCGTTGGCCATTGTGATGCTCTTGCGTTGGCACCAGAGGGAAGCCCAAAGTGCACACAAGGTCACACGTCCACCGAGCACGTTGTCTCCCCAGTGGGGATGATGCCAAAGGGGAGAGCGCAGAAATTCATTCAGTGCTCCAGGGACTTCCAGGGTTTCTTTTTCACTAAGTGATTTGTAATTTCACATGTGTTTTCATAACAAAAGGGGCTCTTATGGAAAAAACTCCCCTTCAATCCACTGCTAGGAGAGGTGGGCCCTCAGACTCTTCAGTCTACCATCCCTTAGAACATATTTATCCCCAGATCAGAGCCTTTCCCTGTGCACCACTGCACTGAACACAGTCATAGAAAAATTCAAGCTGGAGACACTAGGATGGGGATTTCTGGCCTGACCTTGCTCCCACCAGGGCCAACACTACAGCTACAGTAGGTTGCTTGCGGACGTGTCCAGGCAAGCTGGGTGGTCCCAGGGATGCCCCATTTGCACGGGGAAGGGCTATTTCCTTGGGGCCAGCCAAGATTTCAAGGTCCAGATCCTGCCACAAACCACTCATGTGAGAAAAATTGGAGACAGGTCTACGTAGAGTACCAAGCAATAATAGCTTGATCATGGATGGAGTCAGAGCTGGGCCACTGTTTCTCAAGGAAAGTGTTGGTGTAATTTCTTAATATTCCAAATGAGGAAATGCATTAGAAACAACATGTACTGTTGTTTACAAATTTGATTGATTTACAATCAAATACTGTGATGAGTTGCACATTTTCTTTGCAAAAGTATCCTGAGCACAAGATACGGAGTTTTACTTTGGTTTGAAAACCACATAGACTCATAACATGACCCAGCATCCCATAGGAATTGCTCAGCTTACTGAAGGGAGCCCTACAGCACCCTTCATGCTGCTGTCTGCAGTGTGTGTTCACACGGCATGTGGCTGAACTGTGCCTTCACAGAGCTAAGATGAAGTAGTTTGTACAAATGCAAGCTCCAGCTAGCCTGTGTGAGTGAAAGACTTGTGTGGCTACTGAACAGGATCAGTTTTATTTCTAATGGAATTTCCCTCCATGCAGAAAATAAATGTTTCCAATACTTTCTTGCAGAGCCGCATAGATGTCTACCTGTCCCGCTACCCTGATTCAACATCCCTAAAAAACATGTTACATTGGCGCCAGGTAATATTTCCTGCTGCAGAATAAGATCACATGCAATCAGGGCCCATGTTCTCTTCTCTCAACTGCCGAGGACCTCTTTTCAATGCTTGAGTATAATTGTCCATTGCTCTCCCTGCAGAGCTATGTTAGAGAGAAAGTGGAAAATTGACACGAAACACTGGTGCAGATGCAGTTCTTTTGGCCATTACTTTCAACAAAAGATGACCGAGAGCCTTTGGAGCTAGTAGGAGATAGAGATGGAAGCAAGAACTGGTAATAAACCAGCACAGGAGATGCTAGAGTAAAGGCTAAGAGCTGAGGGTCAGTAGAGACAACTAATCATACAACAACTAATCATTGAAAACATGCACAGACTCATATCCTTCTGTTGTAGACATCGACCACGACAGACAAAGGAAACTTGCCCAAAGGTCTGATTTGTGTCTTCTTTGAGGCTAGCTCTTGACTGTATGCTGGGTGCACTGTGGGTTTCTGGGGACTCAGCCTCCAGATGTCTACGTTCTGCAGCTTGCCAGCCACCTGAGAGAGGAGGGATGAAAGACGTGAGCAATGCCAGATGATCTTGCAGGCCATGCTGAGGTCTTCCTGGGGGTTGAGCTCTCCTAAAAAACAATATCACACATAACAAATAGCATCCTCGAGCCTTGGTGGCAGGAGGGAGCAGTGCGGTTCCCCAGTCACTTCTTTTATCTTTCTTATGGCCGTCTCTAATGCATGGAAAATAAACACAGCTCTCCTCATTTTCCAGCTCTATCAAACGGGGGAATTCAAATATTATGATTACGGCAGTGACAACATGCTTCATTACAACCAGGTAAGAGAAATCCATTCTCATTTGTCAGTTTAAAAAAGAGGAAAAAAAGAAAAAAGAAAATTACAACGAAAACATTGCAGTGGCTGAGACTGAATTTTATGGGACTTATGGAATTTACCTTATATGGTCAAACAGGTTTGTACCTTTCTTACAAAAAACAGGTCTGTGATGTTGTTCAGTGATGACTTTTTGACCCTCTGGTGAAAAGCGCAGGAGCCCAAGGCATAATCAGGATCTCTGGTGGTAGTTTCTGTACTGTCTCTCAGGATAGGGGAGAAATTCCAAGCAGCAGTCAGGAATACTTTGAATTTTTGACTTGCCTGTGACCTCCCAGGCTTTCCTTCCTCAAGCCACACTATTTGTCTTCCAGACCACACCGCCCTTCTATGAGCTGGAAAATATGAAAACCCCCCTTGCTGCATGGTATGGTGGCAGGGACTGGATTTCAGCCCCTGAAGACGTAAACATCACACTGCCTCGTATAACCAACATGGCATACAAAAAGTACATTCCCGAATTTGTCCACTTTGATTTCCTTTGGGGTATGCAAGCGTATGAACAAGTGTACAAAGAAATTCTTGAACTGATGGAGAAGAGCACCTAGAGTCGGACCACTGGCAGTAACTGTTGGTTTCTCATTTGACTTCTGGGCCTTCTTTTATTTGAAAAAAAAAAGTGAAGAAAAAACGAGGGGAAAAGGGCTCATTAAACTGCTACGCTTGGTTTGGATTGATATTACTCTGGCAACTGAGGAAAACAAGCCAATCCAATGATCGGGAAAGCACGTAGGATTTAGGTTAAATAGGTTGAGGTCCTTGCAGAAGTTGGGCATGGCCCTTGGACCCTGAGTCTCCCAGGTGCCTCACTCATGCATTTCCAACAACAAGCAATTTCAGTGGAGTTTGGCTGCTGGTCACCATTGCAGGCTCTGGCCTCCCTACGCTTGGGTTCCCAGCTGCAAACACCCATACAGCAGCTCAGCTCCCTCCTGGATGCTGGTGTTTCACCAGAGTAGGTGTGCTTGGATGGGACCACGTGGTGGGTCGAGTGATGAATCCTGCCGATGTAGCTTTATCCACCTTCTGGTGACTCTTCCACGCCAAGAATCCCAACATCCTGATGTTCATTGCTTTACAGTTGGAAGGAGCTAGAAACTTTCTGCCTGGTGACAATGAAAAGAGCTCGTGGATTTTTCCATGAGAACTGTCCATATAGGGAACATCTTTCTCAAATTCATGTTGATTTGGATAACACTGGTCTTGCTCGTACACAAAACGGTTTTCAATAAGTTCTACCAGGAAACACCATTTTGCACCATTTTAAGCAATATTCTCAATGCACAAACCCAGCTGGAAAGTCACCTTTTGCCGACTCTCAGGAAATGCTTTTGTTTTCCTTATGTGGGAGAGAGAAGAGTCTGGTGGAAGCCAGTAATGAGTCTAACTCTGTTTTCAGCTTCTGGATTACACTTCTTAATAATGCATTGATTAGGGGAGGAATTGTGAATTTGCCTGTTTGTGAAACTATATTCTTAAAATATGCCTAGAAGCAAGCAGGGCAAAGGATAAGGCCCTCTTTCCACAAAGATGTACAAATAATAATTATATAATAATAATAATAATAATAATAGTAATAATAAAGTAAGATAGGATCTACTGGGCTGTGTGTAGTTGTACTGCCTTAAACTTCCAGAGGAGTATGGGGGTTTTCAGCACAGACATCTTGTCATGTGCAGGCAAGGGAGAGTTGCTTGTCCAACACTCCCTCTGCTCAGGGATAACTTTCAGTGGCTTGTAACACTGGCAGACACCCACTGCCCATGATGCAACTAGCATCCTCCACCCTGTGCCCTGCAGGGAAGAGGTGGGTCGCAGAGGGCAGGTTGGAGGGTGAGGAGGGGTATCGAGCCCAGCACAGCTGCTCTCCAGAGGCAAACTGTTGGTCTTAGGAGCACCCTTTCATCCAAGTGTCTGGAGGTGGTGGGACGGGGCTGTTGGTACACGTCCTTGTAGGACAACTGCAGTGGGCTCTGTTTGAGTTATCATCAAAGGGGACCGGCTGTAAAGGTGTTTCACTTTCCATCCTTACAGCGAGAATTGACCACAGAAGAAAACAGGACAGGGTGAGGTAATCTCAGGGTGTAAAAATTAGGCTATAGGTTAGGTATGATCTACATGGAGCGACAGTGATTAGCTACCTCACTTATTATATATGTGGTGACATCTTTTTCTGTGTCATTAGTTATTTACTGCAGGGCTCTGCCCTGGAGCAGCATTCTTACAGGACTGCACTGTGTTCATGCCATGGATGTCATAGAATCATAGAATCATAGAATCATAGAATCATTAAGGTTGGAAGAGACCTCCAAGATCATCGAGTCCAACCATCAACCCAACAACACCATGCCCACTAAACCATGTCCCTAAGCGCCTCATCTACCCGTCTTTTAAATACTTCCAGGGATGGTGACT
>NW_008825613.1:1995544-2009475 GCF_000699105.1 Pygoscelis adeliae
CCCCGGCACTTTTGCATGTCAATGCAAATGCAAGAAGACTTTTCTGTCTTTGAAAATAAACACCCAAAGCTTGGCAAGACATTTCCCCAACAGACTTCTGAAAAGCTTGCAAGAACTTATTTATGTTTAGTTAAAAAGTACTAACTTTTTACTTCTGAAAATTTATAAGAATTGCAGGGTTTAGTCTCTTCTCTTTCTGTTCAGGTTACAATGTTTCTGCCACTTCTGTAATTATCTGATGCAATGTTTGTATTGCATTCTCTTCATTCATTGGCAGTCTCCCATGACGGAGCGTTTTGGCAAAGTTCTCTCTAAATCAGGTTCTGGAAGCGCTCTGCTCCCTGTGGCACTGGTACTTGCTTCCCATCTCCTGTTAAAGGATCAACAACAGTTGAAGTGGTGCATTTTGGAAGCAAACAGCATGGCAAATAATCAAGGTGTTTGTAACATAAATATTGTGAAGTTCTGTCATCTGGGATTGCTTTGATCAATAAACAGATTGTGTTACATGGCAAGCTGTGTTGATCTTTCCAGGACTGGAGTCCTTGCATATCTCAAGTCTGTCAGGCAAGTCAAAAGTCGTCAGGCAAGTCAAAAGCCATCAGGCAGATCCATGGTGATGGCACAGGTCCAAGGTCAGGCTGGGACATCAGCCCATGATGTTGTGGTCCAGATCAACTCAATCTCTCGCCCTTAGACTTCACAACGCAGTACGAGGCCTTCACCACCCTGGTGAATGTATTCATGGCACAACAGTTCTCCCTTTTTGTTCTCCACGCATGAGCAAACCAACCTCAGTCATACGCCTACACGCATGGAGGATGTTGGTCATTCAGCCACTTACTTAATTTTCTTTCAGATGTGCTCATGCAAAGCCATTCTTGATCTGCTTGCGTATGGCACACAAAGCCAGAAGGGCTTAAAACTGTGTCACATCCCGTTCAAAATACAGTAGCTGCACCATGTTTGCTGACCTATAATTTTCTATCATCATCATGGTCAATGCAAAAAAAGGCAGCACACGCATGAACAGTGGAGCATATGGTCAGCTCCAGGCTGTGTCCACACTGGAGAGGGGGTGAGCACGTCTACTACAGCATCCTTCCCGCCTCAGGATTATGCACAGGGACATGCTTAAAGTGAAGTTGCACTTTTGCAAGTAACCCTAGGATTGCTTTGGTGTCTGCTTTAAGCAATGTACTGGCCTAAGCTGTTATTTAGAAACTGATCTGTAACAGGGTTAATCTAGGATAAGGTTTCATCGAGTGATGTCAGATGGTGTATTGCCTTTTCATGTTTTTTTGATCCTTAACAGCAAGCCTGACAACAGTTTCCAGCAGTCACCGACATTGCTGAGTATATTCAGAGTTTTATTTAGTTGAGGACATGTCACTTTCTTATTTCAGGAACTATGAGCAATTTCTGTGTTATTTCCTATGTTATTTCCAAATTTTCTTTTGAGATTGCTAGATGAACATTTGGAAGAGAGACCCGGTAACTGGTCTTTGAGCCTTGTATTTTCATATATTGGTACATTAGGCAGATGGGAATGGTATAAGGCCATGGAAAGTTATGGTTAGCCAAAATCATGATCAGATATAACTACCTCCAGCACTCTTCACAAGCCTGTGTTGGTCTCCATTCCTGACTCTGGACTATGTTGTGTAGGACGTGTTACTGCTCCTTGAAGGTCTCTGATAGCCCTGACCAGGGCATTGGCTAAGATGAGCCCAATCAGCTTTTCTCCAATACATTGGAAAAAAACCCAAGAGCACTATGATACCAAATTTGAAAAATGTTAGTATTTCTTTACTGAGAAAGTTTGCTGAAGTTGGCCCAGGTCTGTTCATGAACAAACCAAACTCTTTTAGCTTTAAAATACTCTTTAAAGCCAATTGTACAATGAAGAGAGATCAGAGAAGAAGTACAAGAAGTTCAGGGTTGTTCTGGGGTCTTCTGAACAAAGAAAGGGTGGAAGAATTAGCTGAGACAAACCACTGGTGACCACATCTCAGTTATTTCACAATCAACATTTAGGAACATTTATGCTTTTGTTGATTCAGTTTCACTACTGTGATTAAAATGACTGCATGAACAACTCTAGCAAGGTGTTGTGAAAAGAATTCGTTGTTTCATCAAGCTTCACTATGCAACCCTAGCATGAGTAAAACCCCTACTAAATGTGTAATCAGAGACGCTGGAGGTATCCCAGCCTAGCTGAGGGGCTTTAAACTAGGAGAGGTACAACCAGATAAGCACTGCTTTCCTTATCAGGTTCTTCACTTGAGCAAGGTTCTCCAAGGTTACTGCAATGGAATCACGCTTATCTGGCAGGAATTACACAAGAGTTGATGTTCTCTTATTGCTAAAATCAGAATGATACTCTCTTTCTCAGTTCAGGATGCCAAGACCAGATGACAGCTAGTTAAGCATCTCCCTGTGCTTGGCAAGAGGCAACAGATAGAAGGTAACAACCAGCATCCTGAGCATACAGTCTGGCAGCTTGTACATGGATGGAAGCACCAGGAGAAACACCAGAGCAGGAGTTAGAGGAATGGTATGCATTGATAGCCAAGGACATGATTAACACCAATCAAACTGGTAAGCGCTGAGGAATCTGTTGCTTGCACTGTGATGCGCCACAGAGAGGGTGACTCATCAGCAGAAGAGCTGCACCTTTTAACAGAAGGACAGCAGTGGGGATACAGCACATTTCATGGGCTGTTTTTCTTCCTGTTATCCCAACAGCAGGATGGGTTACAGTCCTATGATACCTCAAAAAAGAAAATGAAAGACACCCAGCAGCAACGTTGCCTAATATTTATGAAGCATGAAGTTAACAAGATGCAGAAGCAAAACTTCATGCCATAGTAACATTTGACTCCTAAAGGACCTTAGAGGTCAAGAAAGAGTTGGCTTTTGGGCCTCAAGCAGAACACAGAAGGCATATGGAAGACTCAGTAGCTGGCAACCCTTGCCTTCCATGTCACACTCAGGTGACCTTGGCCAGACCACTTGGATACACACATTTTGGCCTCTCTGAGAATGTGTGTATGAGAGTGCTGATTGGTACAGTCTACCTGGTTAGAAAGTTAAATAAAATACCTTTCTATTTCTAAACGGTCTTGAGTTTTCTTACATTAGTTCCCACAATGATACCGTAAAAACATCCCGTGAGTGTGGTTATACAGCTTTATTTTAAGATGCCCATGATAGTTTATCTAATATTTGGTTGTGCATCCTACCATGTATTATGGGGTCCTGACACTGTAGGTTAATACTAGTGACTATTTACAATTCTGTTAAGTGTATAATCACAGCAGTATCGTGATGGTATTGCTCTTTCCACCTAAACTTGCACCTATGTGTCAAACCGCCCAACTCTGGTCTTCTAACTTCAAATAACACAAAGGTCTTAATTTCTTCCTTTGACTAAGCTACACAAGAGTTTACCGGTAAAAAGCCAGCTGGTCTTTGTTGGCAACTTCTCTCCTTCCTACCACAGTTATGATAGGTACTGGTGCTAAATCGCACACTAGTCTGAGCGCTGATACACTGCTCCAATAGCCTTGTCCCATGGCCTGAGGATGCTGGTGAAGTCTCTGCTGTCTTTCCAACCTCTATTAGTACCTAGTACTAGTATTCAGTACCTCTGCTAGATAACTAGTACCCAGTGGAGGTAGCAGACTTGACAGTGGATAAAGTAGCCGACCATACAAGTAAAAGGTGAGGTCTGTCTTGATGCTGTTGAAGGAAACCTGATGGTAGAGTAGAAAAACACAAGCTGAGTAGGGGTTTCTCCATTCATAGGGTGTTTTTTAACTCCTCTTGGGACGCACACTGGAACTGCCCTCTGCACAACATGTAAAGTCCACCTTATGTAGTGGGATTTTTGCACTCACGGGAGTGGGAAGACATTTTCAAAAGCCCAAAGTAGCCACAGGGACAGAAGTAAGGTAATGAAACAGTGAAGGCTCTGGCCACACCCACTCTCAGGCAGATAGTGCCCACACACACAGTCCCTTTGTGTCAGCGGTTGCAGCAGTGATAGAAAATTACAGTCTGGTGGATGGAGTAACAAATGCGTGTTTTGGGCTGCATTTCACAACTCGCATACCGCTCATAGACTATGGCTGGTATGAACATTAGAAGTCAACCTAATCCATGACCAGGAAACATGTATTCAAGCAGAGCACCTGGTAGCCAACCGAAGACTTGGTCTTTTAGGTGGCTACCAAGCAGCTACAGAAAGGCGTAGGTTGTAAGGTCACGGGCTGGAGGTGGAGAACGAATACCTTCACTCTGTGCAATACCTGTCATTTCAGCCAAATGGAGGCGTTGCACAAGCTCTCCTCTGCTCTGCCATCCATCAGCAAGACACTAAGCTTGGTGCTTTTCCAGAAAACATTGCAGAGATTTTGCAAACTGCCAGCTGCAAATACAATACCGCTTGGGCCTAAGGGTTATGTGGAGGTTGCCTGGGCTACTGTCACTTTTGAAGAGTGACGCTTTCACCAAGTGCCCACCCAGGCAGCTGGTGAAGCCTGACCTGTCCTTGGCATGTCTATGGAGAGGTTGGGATGCTCCTGAGGCCTTGTGAAGCTGGTGGAGCCCAAGTCCTTTTGTTGCCCCAGGAGCTCTTCTAAGAGGCATTCCCAAGGCCCCCTGGGAGTTAGGAAATGACCCTTTACAAAGAAAACCTTTTGACATTTTTTTACTGTGGCTATCATGAGCTTAAGGTGCAACTCCATAGCTGAAATTCCTTGCTGCACCACTCTGGCTGCTTTTGGAAATGTAATCCTTTGCAAGCACGAAAATCATGACCACATGGCCAAGCAGAGGAAGTTATCAAAGATATGACCACCACGCACATCGCTTAATTGGAGGACACGTGATGTGGTCCAGCGTGGTGCCAACGTAGCAGGGTTCTGACACAACATGCTCTTTTTAACACTGGTCATGATAGAGCCACCACCATTCACACCACCAGCCTGATCAGATACGACAGTGGGCTCTGCCTGGTAACGTATTTTCCTCCGCGTAATTCAGATTTGCGTTGGAGCTATCCCGAGGCTGAAAAAGCACCGGTTGCTTTTTTTTTGGTAACTTGCCTCTTGGTAATACCATAGAGAGGGTTACGGGGAATATTGCAGAGGGCAAATATGTCTCGCGGTGTGGGAGACCAATTGGGAGGAGGAAGAAGGGAGGTAGAGAGTAAGCAGATGACTGGTGAGAAGATTTGCAACTCATGCTACTGGGTTGAAGTTAAGCTCTAACTTTTAAGAGCCTGGCAAAGCATTAGAAATCATACATAATATTAACTGTGTGTATTAAAAATAGATCTCTGTTTGGGACAGAAGTCTCTAAGGCGATCAAAAAGGTTTCTGTTTTTTTCAGGCTACACTTATTTAATAAATAGTCTTCCTATGAGGCTCTACCAGTTTCAGTTCATAGGATCCTTCTGTTAATAGTGGCTTCTGGGTGTGAAAGCTAAGCAATAGAGAAACAGCGAAAATACAGACATAGTCATAGCCCAGCCAACTTAAATGTGTTCCTTCCGTAGCATAAACTCTTACTTTGGATTAATTCCCTCTGTGTGACAATTGGCCTGATGGTATTTTCTATCGCTTTAGTTCTTGCATTATAAAGCTGTTTCTCTTCTTTTTACCATTAAAAATATAAAAATGGGTCATGCCTAGTATCAGATCCAGTCTGTACAGAGGAGTATGAAGAGCCTTGTGTGGACTGTAATGGAAGCTGGAATAGGGAATCCCTGCCACTTCCCCAGCCCAGACCATGATATATGCTCTTCAGATATATAAGGAACTTAACCCATCATAACCAAGTAGAAACAGACATTCATAACAATGTTTAATAATAATAATAATAATAATAATATTTTACACAGACACACGATGTGGCTGTTGATTGCAATCCTGTTTTTGATACAAGCACCTGCGAACCCAGAAGATGTCATTGAGCAGAAAAAGGCTATAAATCCCGAGACTTTCATGAATGTTGTAAGTCAGGAGAACTTTGAATTTCCACTCTGTCTGAAAGTTTGTGGATGTTTAGCTGGAGTAGAGAGGGATGGAGGGTATGTATGTGGAGAGGGCTCGGGTCACGGTGTGTGCTGGTTTTGTTGAGCGGTGCGATATGATGTTGCCTCCATACCATCATTAACAAGCCCTGCTTCCTGAAGGAGTCCTCTTCCTCCCAGCAGTATTAAGTGCAATTATCAGCTGGTCAGTTAGAGAAGGGATAATCCCAGCCTGGATTTGATCAGACATCTTCCTGGAGGGTAGAAAGTTGTGCATGGCTCCTCTCCTTCAGCTGCTGCAAGTTGCTCAGGGCCATGTCCAGGTGAGTCCTTAAAGTCTCTGAAGGTGAGTTTAGATGGACCCAAGACGTGGGCAATAAAATTGCTGAAATTAATCTCTTCTGCCAACCATGTGAGAAAGCGAGCATACAGCAATGTGTAGGCAGGGTCACAGCTGGATTTCACCAGTCTGAAACTTCCCAGTCTGTGGAGTTTTCAGCATAAATAAAGCTCAGGCAGAGCCTCAGGAGCCCTGCGACAAATCCTACGGGGCTTGTCCTATTGCCCTTCCAGTCAGCCCAGCTCAGCAGGTTCGATATGCCCTGCCATCTTATCTGCCCCATGCATCAGCTCAGAGCGCGACATGGCATGTCCTGCCGCCGGTGTCAGCTGTCAGTAAATCCTTTTGGTTTCAATCTTTGTTTTTGGAAACATTTCAAACGCATGTACTGCTGCATGCTGCAGGGGAGCCCTGATGCCACCGGCTCCCTTCCTGCTCACAGGTGCAAGCCCATGGCTGAGCATCTCCTCTTCCCTTGAGCATCTCACTGGGGTGGGCATGGGATTCAGACAGAGCATCCTCTCTCAAAAAAGTCGTCAGCTGATCCAGAGACACCCTGGGCAAAGCAATGTCCCAGCTGCCACAGTGTTTTGGTTTTGCAAAGGCATCCCAGCAGATGAGGGATGTGCTCTTCAAGTCAAATGAGCACCTCAGCTATGGAAAGCTGTCCACCTGGGTTTTTCTTTCCCCAGAGCCAAATGATCTGCCACAGAGGGTACCCCAGTGAGGAGTATGAAGTCCTGACTCGTGATGGCTACTATGTCAGCCTGAACAGAATTCCTCACGGGAGAGAAAATCCTGGGAACAGAGGTATGGCTCTATTTCACAAGGAAGCCAGCAAAAAAAAAAAAACAAACCCTTAACATAACAAGCAGGTGAAGGGATGAACCTTACCAGGCGAAGGGAGTATTTATTGTTAAAGCAAAAATACCATATCCACAGTACTTCTCCAATTTACAGTCAAGGCTTTAGCAGCCAGCATAGGAAAGCGTGGATGCAGCACAGCAACGACCTTTCATATCAAGCAGAGGCTTGGTTTTAAGGCTCAGAGGATGCAGGCATATCTTAAGAGAGCTCCTCATTTAATTTTTTCCCCATACATTTGTGACTTGGGGGTTTGAACGATCTCAGGGATGAGCCTGTACATCTGAGCTTTCACATGGTTGTTGTCAGTGGCCACAGTACTGAGTTTGTGGGGGTGAGCACCTGGGGTCTGAAAGGCTTAGGAGGGATATCCATGGTTCTCCAGCCTGAGACAACGAGGGCAACCACCATGAGACAACTACGGCAAGGATTTCTTCACCAGGAGATATCATTAAAATGCACATTGTATGTCCTCTGGCAGTGCAAGAAAGAGGCTTCATTGGCCTGAATTTGGGGTGAGTAAGTAGAGAAATTCTGGTTCAATGAAATGCACTGTTTCTTTCACATCCAGGGGCCAAGCCAGTCGTGTTTCTCCAGCACGGGTTACTCGGAGAAGGCAGCCACTGGGTAGAAAATCTGGCTAACAACAGCCTTGGCTTCATACTAGCAGACTCTGGCTATGACGTCTGGCTGGGAAACAGCCGGGGAACAAGCTGGTCCCGGAGACACCAGCACCTTTCAGTTGACCAGGTTGAATTCTGGAATTTCAGGTGGGCTAGAGTGGATTACAAAAGCATGGCAAACTTCTATGCATGTCACTAACCTCTAGGTAGAGGTGGGTGCCTCCAAGCAGGCAAGTCAGAGCACGTAATCCCTGGGTATTGCCTCCCCCAGACCTCCCAGTGATGTGCTCGGGGAGAATGGAGCACACCTGTGCAGACCTGTCTGCTGACGTGGTGCCAACACCTCCCTGCAGCTGCCCAGCCCTGCCGAGAGCGCAGGGCACTGCTGCCTGCATGGGGACGCCCATCCTGTGGAGACATCAGCCCTATCTTGGGGCCTCTGCGGGGACCTCCCCGGCCAAGCCCCCCAGCAAGGTGTCCACAAGTGTCATTGCCACCTCCCCTTCTCCCAGACGTTGTCTACAGAAACCTTGTCCCCAAGAACAGCTTTTTAAGCTGCTAACTGCCTCTTCAGAGCTGATCTTCAGAGCAATCCTGGATTTCCCAAGCTCATAAACATGTTTCCAGTAAGAAAAACCTAATAAAGTAGGTCTGTGTTTCACCATATCACACTAAAAGGAACATGGACAGGAACTGGTGCTCCATTCCCTCCTGGGAAAGAGCAACCCTAGGAGCAGAGCTGGTGCTGTAATCCTGACAAGAGCCAGCTCTGGGTCTGCAGAGCTGCTGCGTATTGCACCTGAATGCACAGCTGGCCAGGCTCTGCACAGTTTCTTTACCGCTAACCATGGTTATGGGAGGACTAAGCCCTTTCAGGGAAGGATGAGGACACAGCAGGAGGGATGCCTTCGGACCCTGTGCAGTTTCATCCAGCACAGGGCTCTCCTAGCTTGTAGGAATTTTCTCCTGGAAAATCAGCCATAGATGTTAAGCCCTTCAGTACATGAGCAATGCAAGGCAGCCAAAATTCACAGGTAAGTTTGCTCTCCTGGTGTTACCTTATAACCAATGCACTACTCCTGTGTTGCAGCTTTCATGAAATGGCAATGTATGACCTCCCAGCCATGATCGACTTTGTTCTGCAGAAGACTGGGCAGAAGCAGATCTATTATGTTGGCTACTCCCAGGGCTGCACGATCGGTGCGTTAGAAGGGGTTGCACATCATGTTGCCTGGACCACCTTGAAAATGTTCATTTTAGTGTTTGTAAGCAGAAAGCGGAGAGGTCCCATCTTTGCGGGCTGCCGAGCAGGCAGACTAGGTAGAAGGTCTCTTGCAGTGAGAAGTCCCACAGCAGCCATGCTTTTCATACAAGACATCTGGGAGAACCAGCATGCTCCTAAGGTAGTAAGAAAGCTCCTGGTGACCTCAGTAAGCTCCTTGCTGCAACTATAATTCAACCTAGAAAACCGAATTGCAGTGTTCCACATCAAAACCAAAGGTGTTTTGCATGGAGGGCACAGCTTCTGGTTTCCGATGAAATGCATGGTGCTTCTTTTCACCAGCTGGGCCATCAAGGGTATGAGATAACCTCTGTGACAATGATATCCTTTAGCAGTGGTTGATGGAAGATGACAGTACTGTTCCCTTCACCTGGTGAATGGGGCAGGACTTCCCATCTGTGGTAGTCATTGAAGTGCCTCATCAGCCACTTCTGACCATAGGAGTAAAGGTGTTGTCTCCTTTTGGACGTCTCTAGCACTAATGTTAAGCAGAAAGGTGGCAAGAGACCCCAGATTTCTAATTGGAGATAATGCCAGCTAAACAGACCTGGGCAGTGGGTCCAAGTAAACCCTCAGATTAAGCACCTGAAGAAAGATCGACCAAGTCTCAGGTTGTTTTTCTGTTTTCTCAGCGTTCATTGCGTTTTCATCCATACCAGAACTGGCTCAGAAAATCAAAATGTTTTTTGCCCTGGCTCCAGCAGTGACAATCAAGCACGCCAAAAGTCCCGTCATGAAAATGTCCTTCCTTCTGGACAGGCAATTCAAGATGTTTCAGGTAGGGGATTACTCCATGCCCTCCTCCCCCGAACACACCAGTGCTAGAAAAGGGATTGTGCCCAGATGCAGTCCCCAGGGCTACCCAGTGCAGCAGAAAACAGTTAATTTCTGCTGATTTATAAGCACAGACACGATTCAGGTACAGGTGCACTCCTGCATGGTCACTTTGTTGAGTGCATACCTTCCTTGCATCTGTAGGATCTTCAGGTGTTGAAACTGGTCTTTCTATGGGGGCATTTGTTGAATTCCCAGACAGATCGTCTGGAAAAGAGCAGCTTTACTGTGTTGATTTTAATGACAGTGAAAAACTAATCCAATGCTTGGGGGAGGTGAGTGGAAAGAGGAGAGTCCCAAATATTGATTTCCTGGCTGTGCATTCAATCAGCATCGCCTCCTGCAATGAGCTGCACACATCTCAGCGAGGCAGGAGGGCAAAGGAGAAGTGGGTTTGACTCCTGTGGGCGCCCTGTGACGCACATCCCTTCACTGCCCAGCTGGTGGGACAGCTCACGGGGACACCAGCCGGCAGTGGGTGGGGGGAAGCAGTCCAAGGGCTAGGCTGCAGGAAGGGAAATGCAAGAAATCAACCTTGTCCTTTGCTTCTGCAGCTTCTGCTCGGCAGAACGGATGCCTCACTGCGGATGAGGAAGCTGTGGAGGTTTCTCCCCCAGCTGTGCAGGCACCCGCTGCTGCACAAGCCCTGTGCTAACCTCTTCTTTCTGCTGGGCGGCTACAACGAGAAGAACCTCAACATGGTGAGTGCGCTGCCCCGTGTGGGGGTGAGGGAGCCGGAGCCCTGAGGTGCACTGCTTGGGAGCACACAGCAGCGCCCACTGGCTCTGCCGACCCCCTTGCCTGCTGCCTGCCCCCTCCCTGCCAAACACCCTGCCCAGCCTGCTACAGCCGCTAGCCCCCAGTGCTCATGGGCAAGCAGATGCTGCAAGGGCAATGCGTGTCCCTCTGCCAGATCCCTCTCTCACTGCTTCTCCTCCCCGGATAGGAAAAGTCCCTGGGCTCTGCTGGGTGAATGTCAGTGGCCAGGTAGCACTTGATAGCATCTCTGAGTTAGGGCTGCCTGTCACCAAGACCAGCTGTATGTGCCACCAGCACCCCTGGGGTGCAGCCCCTGCTCCTACCCACCCTACATCAAGTCTGCTGAAGCAGCATCTGGGTGACCACGAGTAGTCACTAAGGTCTTGAGCACAGTCCCTGAGCCCAGATGAGGTATCTCCAGGAGCTAGGGGTACCTCATCCTTCATCACCATTATCCTCCTGGAGCTGCCTCAGAACAATTGATTTTTAATGAAAATGATATTCCTGAACGTGACCCAACTCTCTAGGCAGCGTGACTCAGCGGTGGCTGTTTTGGGAAATGCATCATCTGGCAACTGCCATCCTCACTCCTATCCGTTGGAAAGCAATGAAAGCTTGAATATGTTTCCTTGCAGACACGGCTGGATGTGTACACATCCCACTATCCGGATGGGACATCTGTCAAAAACATGATACACTGGGCCCAGGTAGGTTCCCTGAAACGCAGATGCTTCACCCCTGGGATGGTCCCTTCACTGAGAGTCTGGTGTGTCCAGGGCAGACGTGAGAGGTCAGGGATCTTGGACATTAGCAGCTTGTGAGAAAGTAAAGGCAAGAAATTAGGCATACAGAAGAGGTGCTGGATGCAAGATGAGCTGCCCTGGCCCCTCTGGGGACCAGGGGACGCTGGGCGGTGTGCCCTGGGCTGTGCCAGGTAGGACAAGGGAAGGGATGGGGAGGCCACAGCTGGATGCTGGGACCAGTTTAGGGGCCCCCAGGGATCCCCAAAGCAGAGCAAGCCCAGGGACACCATGGTGATGGTGGATAGAAGCCAGGGCGTACAAAGAGAGGCTGGGGGAGGTGGGCTTGCTCAGCCGGGGACAAGGAGGCAAAGGGGGATCCAATGGCATCTCTTCCTGCCCAAAGGGGTCCCAGAGACACGGGGGCCAGACTCTGCCTGTCTGAGCAACCTGCTGCAGCTGCGGTGTTGGCCCTGCTGGAAACGGCGTCAGGCTGGAGACCCCCACCCTGGTGCCTCCTTGCAGAGCCAAATTATAGGTGACAGGGAAGGCGAAAAAGGTCTTTTTAATCAATGCAACTATTGTGCAGGTATCTGAGCTTTCGCCCTTAGCATAGATGCAACTCTTATAATAACTGGGCTCACTGATGCCTCTGTACTCTGAGCCCAAAGTGTCATGAGAAGGTAAGGATGATCAGGTTGTTGAACGAAAACTCGCCAACGTGAAGTCCTCCAGCAGCATCCTGCACACACAGCTGGTGATGAGCAGGTTTCCAGAGGCATGAGCATTGCACCGGGGCAGCCAAGGAGTCACATGCAACACCTTGGTTTGTCAACCCATCGCTAAGGATAGGCGTGGAGCTGGAGGTCAAAGCATCCCCCTGTTAAAAAAGGTGGAAACTCTGGCTTGGCAGGGATGCAACCTCCTCCTGCAATGACCCATGCGAGCACCCTCTCGTGATGTGGTCCCTCAAGGAGGCCGGGAGATGCCGGACCCACACAGCAGTGCTCGCTGGCCCCCCACCACAGATCTATCCTCTCCTCCCAGGTGATGAAATCAGGAGAATTCAAAGCCTTCGACTATGGCAGCGAAAACCCAACCATGTACCACCAGGTAGGAGGCTGCAGCGGCAGTGCTGGTGGCTGGAGATGCCAGGGGACTGTCCTGGGTGGTGCTGGGACAGGCTGGCTTGCAGGGGTTGACCAGGACAGCAGTTTCTCAGAGCCCCCTGTGTCCCTCCAGGAGACACCTCCCTCCTACCAGGTGGAGGAGATGCCCGTGCCCACTGCGGTGTGGTCAGGGGGGGAAGACTGGGCAGCTGACTGGAGGGATGTCCGCCTGCTGCTGCCCCGCATCGCCCATCTCGTCACCTACGGCCACATCCCCGACTGGAACCACTGGGACTTCATCTGGGGCTTGGATGCCCCCAGGCGCCTCTACAGCAGCATCCTGGAGCTGATGGAGGGCTCCCAGTAGAGCGGCGGCTCCCCAGGGAGATGCCCGTGGCCTGCCCCCTCCCCATAGGCTGGGACAGCCCGAGGAAGTGGCGGACATCCCCTGCTGTCCCCTCCTTCCTGTTGGCCTGACACGCTTGTGGTGACAGCGCTTCCTGCGCATCCCTTAGTCGTCGGGGTTTGTCCTGCTCCTTGCTTGAGAGCTCCTCAGGGACCAGTGGCACTGTGCAGGCAGGGCAGCGTCAGCATCAACCCAGGCGTCAGGGCGGACAGGAGCCACCAGCCAGGCAGCCCTGCTGGAAGGGCTGGGGTGCCATGGTGATGGTGGAGCCATGTCCTGGGCCGCACGAGGGGGACACAGGGATCCTGCCGTGACCCCACAGTGGCTGCCCAGTGGGCTGGGGATTAGAGCACCCAACCCACGAGGAGGTGGGAGGTAGCTGGGCTTCTTGGGTCTGGCCGTGGGGATGTAGGGGTGTCTGAAAGCAGCCCCCAATCGCAGCATAGGCAGGGATGGAGGGGATGGATGAGGCCAAACCCTTCTTGGCAGCAACAGGCGATGCAACGAGGGCCCCCAGTCCCAGCCCCGGATCACAGCCCAGGGGTGTTCAGGTTGGATGTGGGGAACCCTTCTTCCCCCAGACAGGTCCCCAGGGAGGTGGAGGGTCTCCATCTGGGCGTGGGTCAGGACTCAGCTGTGCCAAGCCAGGCACTTGGCTGCATCATTCAGTCCCCAGGGCTGAGCAGCCAGCTCAGGTCCCCGGGGACGGCCGCATGGCTCAGCGCCAACATGCTGGGAATGACCGTCCTCCATCCCTGGGACCTGGCGGCCCCAAATGCCCCGGGGCCGGGTTACAGGGCCACTCTCCTCCCACAAAGCTGCCACCAGGCTGGTGTCCCGTGGTGGTGCGCAGCCCCCCCCCCCCATGCGGTCCCACCCTGCTGGAAAACCAGAAGTGGGGAAAATCCCCCCAAAATAAACGCTCAAAGGAGAC
>NW_008825613.1:2011778-2013423 GCF_000699105.1 Pygoscelis adeliae
CGGCACTGTCCTGCTCAACAAGGCAGTGAGGACCATCCGGTGGAGAGGGTCCTTCCACGAGGAAGGGGACAAGGCCAGGGATTTCCCCGTCCGGGTGGAGTGTGAGGACGGAGACGCCTTCCTCGCTGACCACATCATCATCACTGTCCCGCTGAGTGAGGACACCAACACCTTTCCTTGCCCTGCCTGTCCCCTCCAACCAGTTGGTGTGGTTGGTGATGGACAGATGGAGGGCAGGGACTTGCCCAAACCCCTTCCCAGCCTCGGCAACCCCGGTGGGAGAGGGGAGGCTGGCCAGGAGTTTGGGGAGGGGAAGGTATCTCAGACCCCAACAGAGCTGCCCGATCTTCTGCCTGCAGGTTTCCTCAAGGAACGCCACCAGGACTTCTTCCAGCCTCCCCTGCCAGAGCGGAAAGCGGAGGCCATTCGCCGCCTGGGTTTCGGCACAAACAACAAGATCTTCCTGGAGTTCGAGCAGCCTTTCTGGGAACCCCAGCAGCAGTTCCTTGAAGTGGTGTGGGAGGACGAGTCGCCCCTTGAGGAGCCCAGCGCTGACCTGGAGGCCAACTGGTTCAAGAAGCTCATTGGATTTGTGGTCCTGCAACCGCCAGAGCAGTACGTGGCCGGGAGCATCGGCAAAGGGGCATCGCGGCCGGGGCGTTGGGCATCTTCTGGGCAACCTGAAGGAGAGTCTTGGTCCTGTCTGGAGCTTCAAGTCCTTCTCTGGGTCGCTGGTGGCCCGTGATGCAGTGGCGCTCCCGGGGCAGGGAGGGCACGGTTCCCGGTGATCAGCGGGAGGGCGTCAGGCAGCTCTGGGCCCCATCTTTCCTCCTCAGGCACGGGCATGTCCTCTGCGGCTTCATTGCGGGGAAGGAGTCGGAGTATATGGAGACGCTGAGCGACGCGGAGGTTCTCGGCACCATGACACGTGTCCTCCGCATGCTGACAGGTACTGCCACCTCCTCCACCCTCATCACCCCAACCCCCCCCAGGGAAATGTGCACCCAGATTTCTGGATACCACCCAAAATCCACACCCGCAGGGAACCAGCGCCTGCCTGCTCCCAGGAGCGTGCTCAGGTCCCGGTGGCACAGCGCTCCCTACACTCGGGGCTCCTACAGCTACGTGGCCATCGGCAGCTCGGGGGACGACATCGATGTGCTGGCTCAGCCCCTGCCCGAGGACCCCGAGGACCCCAGGGTAAGTGCTTTTGGCCCAGGAGATGCAGCGGCCATAGGGGAGCAGGAACGCCCAGGCATGGGGACAGACGGACAGGGGTGGGAACAGGACGCCCCAGGCTTTGAGGAGCACAGGGAGGTGGCATTCCCCACTCCCGCTCCATTCAGGAGTCACCGATGCTCAGCTCACCGACCAATCCCCCTTGGCTCTTCCCCCTGAGCTCCATGGGGGTAGGGGGAACCCCATTTCCATGAAATCTGGCGACACGTAGCTCCTTCCAACCACCTTCCGGCATCCTCATGGCATGGGGTGGGTCTCTAAGGAAGGGAAGGTGCCCACTCCTTGGTCTCTACGTGGCTGCAGAGCGGGTCATGCATCCGCGGGGTGCCAAAGGGCAGGGAGACGAGGCTGGTTTAGTAGGACCCGGTGTCCCCACTGGGCCGGGGGAGGCAGCAGGCCCCCGGCG
>NW_008825613.1:2013435-2013683 GCF_000699105.1 Pygoscelis adeliae
GCCCGGCTGCCTGCAGCTCCTCTTCGCCGGCGAGGCCACCCACCGCACCTTCTACTCCACCACCCACGGGGCCCTGCTGTCCGGCTGGCGCGAGGCCGAGCGGCTCAACCAGCTCTTTGAGGCACCCAGCCCCGCTCCTCGGCTCTGAGGCAGGAAAATAAAAACCATGCTTCGCGGATCGCTGCCGGCCAGCCTCCTTTATTGAGAAACCTCCCCGGCAGGGGGACGCGGAGGCTTCTCTCTCTCTC
>NW_008825613.1:2014943-2017537 GCF_000699105.1 Pygoscelis adeliae
CACTGCCAGCAACTGAGGGCCATGCGCTGATCTCCCAGCCCCATGGAGAGGCCTCAGTGCCGCACTGTGAGGAGGTGACACTGGCTGGTCCAGAGGGATCTGCATTTTCCCGCTCACCCAAGGCGCCCCCTCCTCTGCTTGGCCCCCATTTTGCGCATCTTCCTGGCACAGAGTCCGCCAAGTGAGTGGCTGGTGCCAGCCTGGGCACAGAGCTGCAGTCACAGCCCTTCTCCGTGTTTCCCTGCAGATTGTTCCCCTGGTTGCCAAGCTGGTGGGCAACAGCCCACGCTACCACAGGGCCGAGGTGAGACGCGGCAGCAAAACTGCCAATGCATGCGCAGGGAGTCAGGGTGGCCATCTGCAGGTCACCTTCCTCTCCAGCTGGAGGGACGAGGCTGCTCGCACGCATACCAGAAGCGCCGGCAAAGGCCAGGCCGTTTCGCTGTTGCAGCTGCCCGTCACTCCTGGGGTGGGTGGCTGATAACTGGCCGCTCCCTGCCTGCGTCGTCCTTGCTTCCAGAGCACCGAGTACAGCATCCTGGTGATCGGCGTGCCCAACGTGGGCAAGTCGTCGCTCATCAACTCCCTGCGGAGGCTGCACCTCAAAAAGGGTATTTCTCTATGGTGCCTGGGCTCAGGGAGGAGCCACTGGCGCAGCCGTGGAGCGGGCGGCAGGGCAGCGCGTTGCTTGCTTCTCTGACTGTGTCTCTCCTTTCCCCAAAGGGAAAGCCACCGCGGTTGGTGGTGAGCCAGGCATCACCAAGGCAGTGCTGACCAGAATCCAGGTACCATCCCCGTGGCACAGCTGGCTGGGTGGGTGCTGGCCTCTGCCTCCCTGTGTCCTCTCACAGGAGCTCTGGAAAACCTCAAGGCACGCAGAGCTGATCTCAAAGGGTTGCTTGGGTCCCCTTCCCAGCGAGAACTTAAGGAAAGAGCTCAACACCTCGCTCGTTAGCCATGTCAGAGTCCACAGTGCTAGTTATTGAGCCGCATGTCCTAACTGCCCTGCCTCCCCCATCCCAGGTGTGCGAGAAGCCCCTGATGTACCTGGTGGACACACCTGGCGTGCTGCCCCCAAAGCTGGGGGATGTGGAGACGGGCATGAAGCTGGCGCTGTGTGGTGAGGAGGCTGTGGCCAGGGGGACTCCCCAAATGTGGCTTCGAGCCCCGGCTGGGACTGGTACCTGAGTCTGGGGCGGGAGTCTGCTGCTCATGGCCCCCCCCAGGCCGGTGCGTGCTGCCTGGGTGCCCATGGGTGGCACGTGGAGGGCAGGAGGTGTGGCCAGGTCTTGGCTGGGGCTCAGAGCAGGGTTAGGGGAGCTGGGGCTTGACCCTCTTTTCCAGGAGCCATCCGTGACCACCTGGTGGGAGAGGATATCATGGCTGACTACCTCCTGTATGCCCTGAACAAGCAGCAGCAGTTCGGGTGAGCCAGTGAGGGAACCGGAGAGGGCCCCAGGCCGCATCCGCTGCCTGTGGTCCCAAGTGGGTGGTGGAGAAGCCGTCCCTGGGGAATTGACGGGGGTGGGGGGAGAGGCAACGCCAGCAGGGTGTGGGCCACCTCCTTCCGTAGGTACGTGCGGCGCTATGGGCTGGCCAAGGCCTGTGACGACATCGAGCCCGTGCTGAGGCGCGTGGCCCTCGCCCAGGGCAGGACGCAGAAGGTGAAGGTGCTGACAGGCACAGGTGAGTGCTCTGGGAGGGATCTCTGCCACCTGGGGTGTAGGGGCCAGGCTTTTGGGGATCCTGGGGCAACTCCAGGTTCCACTGACACCTCCTTCTGCACCCACCACCCCCATCTCCAGGGAATGTCAACATGACGATGCTCAACTACCCGGCCGCTGCCTACGAGTTCCTGCGGGATTTTCGAGCGGGACGCCTGGGCAGAGTGACGCTGGACTGAGAGGCCTGTGCCATGGGGGAGAGGCACCGCCTGCAGCCATGCAGGCTGAGGACACCTCGGAATGGAGCTTTGGTGTGCGATTTGAAGCGGCTCTGCAAGGGCAGCCCCCGGTTTCAGACCACAGGCTGCTGCAAGGGGCCAGGGGGCCAGGATTCCCACGGCGGGGGGTGAGGCTGTGCCATGGTGACTGCCCCATGGTGTCGCCTTGCAGGGCGATGCTCTCCATGGGGAGTGCGGTGCCCACCCAGGAGGGCCTGGACGATGGCTGCTGCCTCCAGCCAGGATAAAACCCCTGTGGAGCCGTTTCCTCGCTGCAGTCTTGACCCTCTCGGGGACCTCCATCCCGAAATAAAACCTCCGTGGGCAGGGTGCTGGGGTGGTGGCCGTCCCAGGGTCCCCCTCCTGAGCCCCTTGCCCCACATCCAGCCACACCTGCTTTCTGCCCGGCTTTATTGCCGCCTCCTCGTCCTCCCAACACTGCGAGACCCACATACAGAGGAGCGGCGCGAATGGGGTGCCTGAGCCGGCGGGGGTTGGCACGGGGTTGGGGGGGAGGTGGTGGAGTGGAGGGGCTTCGCGCGGGGTCCTGCCCCGGTGGTGGTGGGTAACCAGGTGAGGCTGGGTGCTGGGTGGGCGTAGTCTTGGGAGCCGCTGCTAGCCCAGGGGGGGGGGGTCAGCCCTGGGGGTGGGC
>NW_008825613.1:2018139-2018749 GCF_000699105.1 Pygoscelis adeliae
CCCGCCCCGCCGGCCTCACGCGCCCTGGTGCATCCGCAGACGCGTGCAGGAGGTGCGGGCAGGAGTCTGCCTGCACACGCACATGCAGGCCCCATGCGTGAGCTGCATGTGCACACACAGGCTGCGTGCGCGTGCTTGGGTTGCACACACGTGCATGTCACCTATGTGCGTGCTTGGGCTGCACATGCGTGTGTGTCACTCATGCGTGTGTTTGGGCTGCACACGTGTGTGTCTCACTCATGCAGCAGCCCATGGGTTGCATAAACACCCTCTCCCCCCCGTGTGGATGAGGCGTGCTCTCGCACATGCTTGCACACATAGCCACACACACTCACACACAGCTGTGCACGGGGTGCTTGCACACGCATGGACAAGTTGCATGCACCTGCGCACTCCCACGTGTGCCCACACCCAGGTTGCAAGCATGCACTCCTAAGCACACCTGTGCACAGCTTGTACACGTGTGTGCACACCCACGCATGGCTGCGTATGCAGCCCCGTGCAAGGCTCACAGACACACCTGCGTGGCTTGCGCACACGCACCGCTGTGCTGATCACAGCTGCCCGGGGGTGCGTACACACTTGCACGCCACTCACGCGCACTCCAGCG
>NW_008825613.1:2019734-2020465 GCF_000699105.1 Pygoscelis adeliae
AGCCCTGGCACCGGTTCTCTGCACCGTGCACGGGACCTGGCACCGGGTCCCTGTGCCGTGTATGGGCTGTGGCACTGCGTACCAGGGTCCCAGCACCGTGCACCGGGGCTCAGCACCATGTACGGCCCCAGCACCATGCACCCGGGCCCAGCACAGTGCATGTGCCCAGCACCTCGCACGGGGTCCCAGGCCCGTGCACCAGCTGCCAGGACCATGCACTGGGTTCCACCACCGCGCACCGGCCCAGCACAGGGTGGTCACTGGGCTGCACCTGCCCTGGTCAGGATCGCACCGGGAACTTCCCGCGAGCCCTCCTCTGAGCACCCAGGGTGACATCCGGCTGGCTGCCAGTGACCGCTGGCAGGTGCCCGCCACCCTGAAGGTCGCCTTAAAATAGTGCGGCGCTGCGGCACGTGGCACGTGGAGGGGGTGTGTGGGGGGGTGTCTCATCTGGTTGCAGGCAGCCAGTTGCCTAACGGGGCGGTGTCGGGGTGTGGCGGGCAGGGGCCCGGTTCCAGTACCTGGCAGTGCAGAAGGCGGGGGCACAGCAGAGCGTGGGCCTGATCCAGCTGAACCGGCCACAGGCGCTCAATGCCCTCTGCGAGGGGCTGATGGAGGAGCTGCGGCGGGCGCTGGAGGCCCTGGAGAATGACCCGCAGGTGGGGGCCATTGTCATCACTGGCAGCCAAAAAGCCTTCGCAGGTAGGGCCGGGAACCTCCACCCACCCCAA
>NW_008825613.1:2020815-2023189 GCF_000699105.1 Pygoscelis adeliae
CTAGGCCTGGGAGAAGGCGCAGTTCGGACAACCCGAAATCCTGCTGGGGACCATCCCAGGTGAGTGGGGGGCACTCACCAAGGGAGGTCCATCCCAGCCGGAGCGGGGACACCCAGGTGTCCCTCTCTGGACCTTTCCCTTCCCCAAACGGCTCCAGGTGCCGGAGGGACGCAGAGGTTGACCAGGGCGGTGGGGAAGTCACTGGCAATGGAGATGGTCCTCACTGGGGACCGGATTTCGGCAGCAGAGGCAAAGGAGGCAGGTAGGGGCGCGAGCCAGCCCTGGCACAGCGGGCATCTGGCGGGGAGCCATCCCCCCACTCCACCACCTCCCACTATCCATCCTAGGTCTGGTCAGCAAGGTCTTCCCTGTGGAGAAGCTGCTGGACGCGGCCATTGCCTGCGCTGAAAAGATCGCCAGCAACTCCAAGCTGGTGGCCGCCATGGCGAAGGAGTCAGTCAATGCTGGTAGGGGCTGGGGGGGCCAACCAGGAACCCCCCTGGGGGGGCTGTGGGGCCAGGCAACAGGGTCTCCCCAACTTCTCCCTTGCTCTCAGCCTTCGAGACGACACTGGCGGAGGGGACCAGGACGGAGAAGCGACTTTTTTATGCCACCTTCGCCACTGTGAGTAGGGGGGTCAGCCCCATCGCGGGGGGGATAGTGGGGCTGTTGCAGCCCACCCCAACCTCACCTCTCCGCTCCTCACAGGGCGACCGCAAGGAGGGGATGACAGCGTTCGTGGAGAAGCGCAAGGCGAACTTCACCGACAGCTAAGCCCAGGGTGGTCCAGGTCCCCATGGCTGCCTGCTGCCCATCAGCCCCCTGCGTCACCCCACAGAGGGGGTCTGGAACCCAGCGGCGAGCAATAACTTGCCTGGGGTGAGACAACCAGCAGCAGGGACCACCTTTGCCATTGCTATTAAAAGGTTTTCCTGGTGATGCCGGGAAATGGGGCATCCTTGCTGTGGTGTCCCCCCTGAGCTGGGAAGTGTTGGGATTCACTGAGACGCCCCCACTCCATCACACTGCTCTCCGATGCTGGGCTGGGCAAGAGCAGCCTAGTGGAGCAATAGGTCCATGTGTCCCCTGGGGAGGGGACAGCCTGCGGCACCTTCTTGGGCACAACACTGATGCGCTGAGTTTGCCTGGCCTCAGCCCCACCTGGGCTGAACTGAGGCTGGGGTGATGGGCTGAGTCCCCCACCCCGAAGCATCATCCTCACCCTGCCCAGGGTCTTGGGGCAAGCCCGAGGAGGGGGATTCCCCAGATTTGGGGGCCCTGCACTTAGCGATACGTTTCTGGCAGCAATAAGGAGCCCACCAGGATGTGGAAGCGGGAATGGGTTTACTGGGTGGGCTCAAGGGTGGGTAGTGAGGGACGAGTCCCCTCAGGAAGCCCCAGGGGTGGATCCCACCACTCATTTCGCAGCCCAGGCATGTCTCCACTCAGCTGTGGTGGAGATGGTCGTGGTCCTTCTCCGGGCTGCTCTGCACCTCCAGGGACAGTGTCTGGGGTGGCCTGTGGGCATCGGCCTCCCTGGCTTCATCCTGGGGGTGGTGGAGGTGGTCGCGGTCCTCCTCCGGTCCCACCTGGGCTTGGCGGGGGCCCCATCGAGCCCAGGCACTGCTGGAGAAGACCTTTATACCTGGTTCCACCTCTTTGGTGATCTCGCCCTCCTCCAGCAGCTCCATGGCTTGTATGCCCAGGATGCTGGAAGAGGGGAGCAAAAACAGTGAGGAAAGGTCGCAGTGCATCAGGGTTACTAAATATCCTCCTGCCCCAGGGGAATCCCACCTCATCAGGGTGCAGGGACCCTGGTGAGACGCCCCCCCCCAGGAGGCTGCAATTAGGATCTCGGGGAGCAAATGGCTAATTTAGTTACTTATCCCACGAATGGACTGGATGGGTCCAGGACATTGGCACCTCAGCACCTGCAGCTCCCCACTGCCACCAGCAAAGGGAAACCAGCCGGGGCTCAGTGCTCAGAGAGTTTGAGTGATTTTGGGGGAAGATGGAGCTGGGAGCCCCTTAATTTTGGGGGGGGCGCAAAGCAACAAGGGAGACTTATTCCCCCCTGAAATGCTTTACATTTTGGGGTGTTGCTTTGTTGGTTTTTACAAGCCAGATGCGGGTGCCCGAAGCTGTGGGGAACGCGGCCGCCTCTTACATTTCCTTGGCCAAATCCTGCTCCATGGCCAGGTCCTTCCGCCCGCTGTCACTCAGAGCCTGCGGGGAGAGAGGGGGGTGGCAGGGGGGTGGCACAGATCACGCGTGGGTCTCCCTGTGCCCGCTTGTCACACAGGGCAGCGGGAGGGCGAGGCGGAGGGTGGGGGCTCACCTGGGTGCTCCCGGGTGCAGGCCGGAGGAGGGCAGA
>NW_008825613.1:2023319-2024578 GCF_000699105.1 Pygoscelis adeliae
GCCTGCATCTGCCTTTATGCTGAGCGCCCGCCTGCACCCTGCACCCGCAGCTCCTGCCTGCATCTGCCAGTGCCCAGGGTGCCTGCCTGTATCTGCCTGCACTGAGCGCCTGCCTGCACCCTGCGCTCACAGTGCCCACCTGTGCCCACAATGCCTGCCCGCACCCTGCATCCATAGCTCCTGCCTATGCCCGCAGTCCCTGCCTGCACCCTGTCCCTGCACCCGCAGCTCAGGCCCGCGCCCACAGCTCCTTCCTGACCCCCAGCGCAAACCCCTGCCCACACTGCCTGTCCCCCGTGCTTTTTGGCGCTGCCCGCTGGGGCCGGTCAGGGACATACCGCTCCATGGCTGCCTTCCGCGGGGCTGCCCAGCCTTTGCCCTGCACTTTGCCCTGCACTTTGCCCGCTGGCGGGTGCGGCTGGCCTCCGGGCCGGCCCCCCCCCCGCCCCCCCGCGGCGTGGTGGTGCCGGGTAGTGCTGCAGGTGCTGCTCGGGGAAACGGGGCATGGGATTAACCCCCCAATGCACTGGGGTGCGTGTTCCCCCCGTGCACCTGGGCACGTGCAATCCTTATGCCCTGGGGCTCCTGTATCCCCCATGCACTGGGCACGTGCTCCCCCATGCCCCAGGGCACCCGCATTCCCCATGCACCCAGGTCTTTGCATCCCCCATGCACCAGGGCACGTGCATCTCCTCATGCACCATGGCTCGTGCAGCCCCATATTTGACAATAAAGCAAACAGCCACATTTCTGATCTCTGAATAAATGAGCTGTGACTAAATACACTCTGCAAGCAGTGAGCAGAAGCAGGGACCAGCTGAAAGCCTCCTCAGAGCTGACATTCACAGTCTTCCTGTGTTACATAGATAAGGCTTATTAGAGCACAACCAGGCCCTTGCAAGCAATGGATGTCAGAAGGAAGGAAGATGGACTTCAGGCAGCCTTAGTTCATAGGGTGCTTTGGGTTGGAAGGGACCTTTAAAGGTCATCTAGTCCAAACCCCCTGCCATGGGCAGGGACATCTTCCACTAGATCAGGTAGCTCAAAGCCCCATCCAACCTGACCTTGACCCATAGAAAAGCACAAGCTTTTCTAACTCATCGGAAGCTGAAGAGCTGGATTTGCCCTCTGAAATCAAACTGCAACGGGGTGGCAGCTGCAGCAACATGCCTGGGCTGAAGCCCTCTGCAGGGAGATGTGATTGCCCCAAAGCCCCCAGGGAGGCATGAAGGAGGTGGTCCAGGCAAGGCAGCTAAGGG
>NW_008825613.1:2025114-2028767 GCF_000699105.1 Pygoscelis adeliae
GGCGGCTGGCGCTTGTGGCGCGGGGGGGGGGGCGGGGGGGGGGGGCGGCCTCTTTTGACTTCTCTGCAGGTGCAGGTGCCAATGTCTTGCTCCTGCCATGGTGTTAAGCGCTCCCCAAGGTTGGTTGCGACCCTTGCCCTTGCTTCTCCCCCATGTCCAGCATGACGCGATCCACCTCCATCACACGGGCACCTTCATCTCTCCTACAATAGGAGGAAAATGGCTGATTTCGGGGCTTTCAGTCCCCAAACCGTTTGCCAATGCTTTCTTTTTCACCAGGAGATAAGCTTTGGAGGTGTGTGTGAGTCCAAAGCCTCTGCCCCGCCCCCCTACCCCTGCTGTCATGGGTTACACCCTGTTTCACCTAGGGGACCCTGTTTTCATGTGGGGGGACAGGTGAAGGCAAGCTCCCAGCAGCAGCTGGGGACACGCTTGGGGACATGCTGAATGTGTCATAAAAATTCCCTTTCCTAGCTATATTAATTTTATACTGTGAAAGTGTATTAATTTTGTTAATATAGATTTAGTTCACATTATACACTGCAATGTGATGAGGGAGTGGAGTTTTACTGGAGACTTTGGTATTATTGTTCATGCTTAAGTAAAATAAACTGAAGGCCAGCCCGGCTTGCACGCTTCATCCCCGTCAGCTTTGCTTGGCCGCAGGGCGGTGCGCTCAGAGAGGGGTGAACATTGATTGCCTGGGGAAGGGCTGCAGGGGTGTGCATGCTTGTGTGCTCTGCGCATATGCGTGCAGCTGATCTCTGTGCGTGTGCATGCAATCTATCTGCATCTTTGCCTGTGCCTGCAAGTGCATGCTTTGTTGCACACATCTGCATGTTGTGTGCACGCAGTACGCATGCATGCTGTACATGTGCCCGTGTGTGCATGCACGTGCCATCTGCATTACATGTCTATATGTGCATGTACACGCTGTGAACATTTGCTGTAAATACACGTGCCTGTGGGCTGTGTGCTTGCACACAGGTGTGCAGGTGTGTACTGTGCTTTTCTATGTGTTTGCTGTGCCTGTGTTGTGTGCCCCATGTTTGCACGAGTCCATGTGTGTGCGTGTGTGGCGTGTGCAGGTATATGCCGTACACATGTATCACGCTCATGTGCATCTTGGGCCATGTCTGTGCTTGCCTGCAAATGCGTGTGCACGCTCTGTGTGTGTGTGTGTGTGCGCGCGCACCTGCTGTGCATGCTTGTACACGCGCGTGGATCATCCCGGGGTGTGTGCAGGTGTGCTACCCGAGTCCCACGCTGTGCTTGCATTTGCTTGCACATGGTTGTTTGCCGGTGTGTGCATACGTGTGCGTCCCACCAGTGTGCGTCCTTCTGATGGCCACTGCTGGGTAACTCCACCTGCTCCTGCCTGCACCAACAAGCAAGGGGCCGGGAAATTTTGCTTACGACAAATCCCACAAGGGGAAACCAAAAAAAGGAAATGCAAGTTTTTGCCTTGAAATAAGTATTTTTGAAAGCCACTGGGCAGCTGGGAGAATTGCCCATGGACTCTGGAAAAAGATGGTAACCCAGAAGAGAGCTAGTCATGAGCCCTGAGGCTGTAATTGTGATTTATTTTTTAATAGCAAGGGCAGACACTCAGAGACCTGGAGTCTGGGAAAAAGGAAGGAAGGAATTTCCAGGTGGAAACTTAGGACTTAAACACCTAAGGGAGAGCAGATTGGGCTGCTTCTGCATGATCTTTGTACCATCACGTGCCGAAGGCTGCAGGCATCTCCAGTGACGTGGTGCCTGCTTCAAATTTCCAGTTATTCCAGTGGGGGGAAAAAAGCCTCATTAGATGCTTCCACTGTTGGGAAGTGATTTTTGGTCATTGCTAGTCCCTGCTGATAGATGTCCCTGGGCAGACATGGGCAGGAGCACCAGGGTGGTGGCCACAAAGGTGGTGACAGAGCCTGGTCTTCCCTGGTCTGTACCATGGCCGGTGTCTGGGGGACCAGCAGCCTACTGGGGTGAGGGCTGTGCACACAGGGGGGTATGGAGGTGTGTGTGGGGGGTGCGTGTGCATGGAGAGGTGTGGAGGTGTGCTTGGGGATGTGTGTGCACGTGTGTGGAGAGATGTGCTTGAGGATGTGTGTGCATGGGTGCCTGTGGGGGACAAGGATGGGTGTGTGGTGGTGCGGGGGGGCAGTAGTGTGTGCAGGGGGGTGTGCATGGGGGCTATGGGTACAGGGGTGTGTGCACAACAGTCGATGAGGGGGTGGGCATGGGCTGTGTGGGTACAGGGGGTGTGCACACAGGACTGCAGTTAGTGTGTGTACAGGTGTGCACAGGGGTATGGGTACGGGGCAGCTCGGTGGGTGGCTGTGTGCCGGTACGGGGCAGCTCGGTGGGTGGCTCTGTGTCCTGGCCGGCTGCTCCCCTCTCCCCCCTTCCCCACCTGGACTTCCCTCCATCCTCCCTCCCCTCCTCCTTCTCTCCCTGCCTCCCTCCCTCATCCCTCCCTCCTTCACTCCCTCCCTCCCTCCGCGCCACCTCCTGCCCCTCTGGCCTGGCAGCAGACACTCCCCAGCACCCACTGTGCCCAGTGCTGCCAGCCAGTCTCCCCGGGGGCTGCCCGCCCTCCTCCGGCAGCGACCCTGGCTGGAGGGTTTGCTGTCAGAGACAGCTCTCTCCGGAGGCTGCTCCGAGGAGCAAGGATTAACGACGGACAAGCCGGCTGAGTTTAAAACAGAGCAAAGCATTTTAAAACTCGCAAGGAAATCATCTCCCACGTCTCTGTAAGCATCATTCCCTGCTCCTATTTGCAAGGATTTTTCAAAGCCCTTTTTATCCTTTGTTCCTCCCAGAGAGAGGGGAGGGGAAAAAAGCAATTATAGATCTAAGCTTCTTAGATAAACGCCGTTCCAGCAACCTCTTTTTTTCCCTTTATGTACAATTTTATAAATAAGCGTCACGGTTCAACAGCACCCCGAGACCTGGTGGCAGCACGCTGAGCCTGGCTCTGCATTTCCAATCAATCTTTTCTCCTGACAGGAAGAGACTAAAAAGGAAGGGAAAGACGTAGGGGAAAAACAACCTCCATCTCAACCTGATTTTGCGGGTATTTGGAGCAAAGGGAGGTTCATTCTGCACCTCTGATGCTGCCTGGGCATAAATTCTCTACGAAGCTATTTTGTAAAAATTCCTTTTGTTTATTCATGTAGTTGGAAGTCACTTTAACTCCCCATGGAAATGAGCTGCAAGGCACCAGAGTGCTTTTCCTGGCCTGGGCAAACCTTTTGCCTAGGTTTCAGAGCAAGCACCGCGGAGCGGAGCAGACTTCAGCAAGATGGAGAAGGTCAGAGTTAGGGACCAACACTTTTTTGTTTTCTTTTTGTCAGTAGTTCCAGCTTCCGTACAGTCAGCAGATTTTGCCTTGGAATTTCTTGAATCTATTTTTTCCCCCAAAAGGCAAAAAAATCAAAAAACCCAATCCTGCGTAGTCTCAGCTCCAGCAGCTGATCTCCTCTCACCTCCATGTCACAGTGCTCTGCCACGGTCTGAGACTCTTTCTGCGAGCAACTGATGTGGAGTTCAACCCGCCTTGCATGCTGTCCCAAGGGCTGTCCTCGCTGGGAGCTTTTAAAAACACTGTGAGAAAATGAAAGAATGAAATTAAAACAACTAAATTAATTGTTGTA
>NW_008825613.1:2028811-2030539 GCF_000699105.1 Pygoscelis adeliae
CTCCCCTGTGCAAAAAGGGCTGGCAGGGAAGCAGGATTGACAGGATGACACCCTGCCCCCAGGCCACCTGAGGAGGCTGGGGGGATGCAGGGCTTCCTGCAGGAAGAGGGAACACGCTGCATTTTGCTTGGTGTTATCTCTGCTGCATTTTTGGCAGCGATTCCATGCAAGTTTTTCAGAAAGCCTGTGCAATCCCCACAGCTGCCTGGAGTTTCAGAACAGCATTTGCTGTTTCCAAGCTCAGGCAAGATGCAAGCGTCTATCTAGAAAACCACTGCTACCCAGAGCGGTCCTGGCACTGATGGGATACAAAAACTCACAGCACAGAGGCAGATGAAATTTATTTGTAGTTTGATTTCAGAGGGGATCAGAAAAGAGACCGTTGTGTCTCAGGAAGGATAAACGTAAGCATGGGTCCACTCTGAAATGCTGCCAAAGGGAGGTGGTACAGAGACCCTTCCCAAGGTACTGATGTATCCCACACTGCTGCCGCACAATCCCTGTTTTTGCCCTTCTGCCTTCCCTGTGTGGAGTGGGATCCTCGCATGCAACTGCAAGTATCCCTGCTCGGCCAAGGTGCAATTGCTAACGCTTGCGGTCGGCAGTGGCCAGTGCCTTCTCATCTTCCACAGATCTGGTGCACTGACCTTCAGACTTTCTTTCTTGGTCCTTTAAATCCTCGGGTGGCACCTTGTCCAAAGCAAATTGTGGATGGGATCCTGGAAACAGAGACACGCTTTAATATACGTTAACAACACACCTCTCGCAGGATCACCGGGACGCTTTATGCCTTGTGTAGCATTTCAAGCTCCCAGAGTGGGAAGAGCAAGGTATTGGAGGAGCAGGGCATCTAAATCACCACAGCGTAATTCAAAAAATGGGTGAAATACTGGTCTGCTTTCCCATTTATTCTGCACATTTCATTTACGTTCTGGAGGCCTCTCCTCTCTTTACAACCGGTGTAAGGTGTTCCAAAATGTAATATGCTATTGGGCAGCTGCAGTGGTTTGTTGTGGAAGCACATGATTGTGAAGAGGAGAGCAGAAGCAGCAGTAAAAGCGTGGCCTTTCAGCAGCAAGTTTTCCTTTTGACCTGCAGTATCACATTGAATTCAGTGGACGGTTTCTTTCCCGTTTATAAGCTGTTACACTGGACAAAGCAGTGAAGTTTAAAATGTCACCATGGCAGCTGCTTAGGGACAGGATTTTGTCAGGCAAACCATGACATACAAAAGCAGACCCAACTGGCTGTAGTGCGTTGCGAGCGCTTTCAGACTCCACAGCTCGTTAGGAAGCCCTGAATCAGCAATGCTCACCTCATCTTACAGAGGTAGAGCGAAACACTGATGTCAGCAAAAGCTAGAGGGAGCTGAGGACAGAAGCAGGTTTCCCTGTGGGGTGCTCCAGCATGGTCATGGGTTCATCAGACTGTCAGCGTGTCACAGATGCAGCAAACTCAAAACACGAGAATTCCTTTGCTAACTGGAATAGTTCAGGCAAAACCATATTAACCTTTATGCTAAGAGATGATTAAAATGATGAATAAAATTACACCAATCCAGGTGCTGGGAAGAGGGTGGTGACCTTTTGATGGCTACCTTGCATCTCGTACAGGTTTTAAAGCACATGATGAGGGGGATTTCAAAAGTCAAGCCAACATTAGGCAATTCAGTTTCAACTTTCTGTAAAGATTTAAAAAAAAAAAAAAAAAAAAAAAAAAAAAAACCCC
>NW_008825613.1:2030689-2033815 GCF_000699105.1 Pygoscelis adeliae
TTTAAAAACAGAGTTCTTATCTTCAGACCCACGCCATTCTGCAATACCCTGGGAAGAGACCATGGGCGGGCAGGCTAACAGAAACTTATTGACACGGCTTTCACGGCGTACGCACACTCTGTCCTTCCTTAACACTTTCCTCTTTTAAAAATGGCTTTTAAAACATACATGGAAATCCTACCTCTTTTATCTTCAACACAGAAACACCCTGAGTCGTGCTGCACCAGGCACTGCAAAATGCAATTAAGACGATACGGTCCCAGGCGCAGAAATTTTTGCCTGTGGAGGCCAACAGTACAGACCTGGATTTATAGAGTTGTTTCTCTGGCACCGAGGGGCCGGGGCTGGCTGCAGGCTGAGGGATCTCCATGTTCTCACTGGGCCCTATTTCCATGGGGTCCACTTGGAATTGCTCCAGTGTCTCCACGCTCACATCCATCGGCATGCTGGCACCCTGCTTTGTGGGAGAGCTCACGTGCTTGGGGCCACTGCAGAGAGAAAATTTTACATGCTTTCTCAGCAGCTGGCACGTAAGCACAGAGGCAAAGGAAATGAAAGGTATTTCATGATGAAACAGCTCAAGTCCAACTTGGGTGAGTTACTGCATGGAGGCACAGAGATTTGGCTGCGCAAACCACCAGGAACAGCCAAAAGGCTGCTGGAGAGCTGCAAGATAGGCTTGTATGAGTTTCTACTTAAGTATTCAGGGTTGCTGCATTATAGCACACAGCGTTGTCCACAAGTTCTTTTCTTCAGTCCGTAAAGCGTAACTCATTCAACGGGCTCAGAGGGTTGGACTAGAAGGTTCACAGGGTTCACACCAGGCTACCCAAGCAAGCTTTGAAAGACTCCACAGACCCAGTCCCCTGTACCTTCCCAGGGCCACACCACCCTGCCAGGCAAGAAATCTTCTCTCCATTCCATCACCCAGTTCTCTGAGGAAGGTGTTAAACAACATCAGTCCTTGTACTAATCCCTGTGGTGAAAGCAGTGCTTGAAATGAGCAGCCAGCTGAGAAAGCCGTTGGCCAAACTTACAAAGCCTCCCTCTGGTCTAGTTGTGCTTTTGGGGAATGGGAATATTGCAAAGGGTTGGAGAGCAAAGCAGGAAATGTGCACAAAGCAACACAGAGAGATGCTGGGCCTTGCGTTTACACTTGAGATGGCATGAAAGGGAGCAGGGCCTGGAGCCACACGGGAAGAGAAATAAGATGCACTTCAACACTAAGATAAAGTAAAACATTGCCACAGAAAGACTTGCAAGTTTACCTGGTCTTACAAGCAGCAGAAAACATCATTTCTGAGCCTCTTAGGATATAAACTTGCTTACTCTGGAAAGGGAGTGAAACAGCAGAGGAGCACATCATCACCTCTACAGGGAAAAACCGGTTGTGCTATTGCAGTTCTGCAGTTACCTTTTCACTTTCTTCGGTCTATCAAACCGAAAGTCAGCAGGATAAAGGTGAACGGTGACCAAGTGATCCTTTCTGTCTTTGCTGCTCTTGAACTTCTCTGCACAGGCTTCTACCAAACACTTGTACTGAAAGGCAGGGAAAAAAAAAAAAAGAGACATAATTGGAAGAGGCAAGCGGTGTCAGCTGGGGACGTGGGTGCCCTCCCCAGTCAGCCTCTAAGGACGCCAGCCCACGCCGTGCCCCCCAGCCACGACTGAATGGCTGGGCAGGGAGACTCACCATGTTTTGCTTCTCGGCCATTATCTGGAAAAGTGAGTCGTGCCACTCCAAGATGTGAATATCCAAGAGATGCCCCGATGGAAAGGAGCGCTTGCAGAAGGAGCAGACGTTCCTGTGCAGTGTGTTGTAGTGGTGCTCATAGTCCTCCACTGTATCAAAGACCTGGCAGCACCCAGAGATGTGGCAACTGAATTCAGACACCCTGCGGGGAAATGAGGACATCCGTGACTTAAATTAAATTAGAGCCTTAATTTCAGCTGCATATATCCCTCTAGATGACTTTATTTACTTGTGGCATTTTTTGTGAATAATACTTAAATGAAATGAAAGGTGCAATGGAATGAAGATTATGAAGGTACTGGCAGTTGGAAAGTCTTATTTGCCATTACGGCTTAAGCATCATATACATTATCATCCTCTGAAGTGGTGCTTCAATTAAGAATAAACATCAAGCAGCAATATGAAAAATAAGCTGTTTGACCTTAAAGTTGCAGCTGTGAATTAAAACTTTGTGCCAATGCTGTTTAACAGGCATCTGTAGGATAACCTCACACAATCCTCACAGTACTTCCTCAATTTTGTATACAAGAGCAGGTTTTAAAGCAAGCTGAAGATTCTCCCCCAGGCTTAGCCTTCCTAATTGAGTCTGTCTGTACCACACAGCTCTCCCACTGTTTTGACTGAGTGCATAATAACATGCCACTTAAATCCTCTTGTTTAGCTACAATCCCAATTTTCAGCCATATTACAGATGCCTTACCTGCTTATGGGGAACTCCCAGTGAAACGATGTCACATCCAGCAAGCACAAGAAGTCAGCATTTAGACAGACAGCTGACTGCAGCACAAAATACCAATTTTTTACCTTTTCAGCGGGATATTGAGGTCTGCAAACTGTATCACCTCATTTCCCTTTTCAAACTGCTTTGCAACACGTCTGTGTCTTCTCCCTTTTATTTCTCCCCCTCGGCCTCTAAAGTCCACAGGCAAGAGGAACGGCACCCGTCCCAACATCACACCCGTACAACGCAAGCCGACAGGGTTCATACCAGCGGTGCCGCATGCTGATGCGACACGCAGCGGGAGATACGACCCAAGGGGCACCCCTGCAGCCACCGCGATGCCTGGGTGGCGTGCGGGCCCTGTCTCACTTACTTGGGTCTCTCCGCCGCCTCCGCGAGGCTGGTGAGGACGCCCTGGAGGTAGAGGTGCCTGTGAACGTCCCCATCCTAAGAGAGGAGCAGAGAGAGGCCGTGGGCGGGCAGGCCTGCCTCCACAGAGCTAACCCTTCTTCTCCACGGAGACAGGCCGCGGCGGGGCCCGCGCTGGGAGAGGTCCGGGAGGGGGCTCTGAGGGAGCACGGCCGTTGCTTTCCACACAGACCGGGCCCGGAGGCCCAGACCCGAGAGCCTCGCCCGGCGCGGGGAGGCCCCG